>NW_022204507.1:5786670-5833856 GCF_008831285.2 Nymphaea colorata | reverse complement strand
GCGAGTCAGTTATTGAAGAAAGAACTGATGTTCGTCAAGAAAGGTAACTCAGATATGACTTCATACTTGTAGAAAGTTAAATTTTAAGTGGATTCTCTTGATGCGGCTGGCTGTCATACGCCAATGGAAGACTTAGTTCAAATCATGGTTAATGGACTTCCATCAAAGTATGAAAGTTTGATCACTTATATCCTGAACAAAATTGCCTAGTTTTTGCCAAGCTTATGATCTTTTATTGAATAAAGAAACACATCGTCAACTTATGAAACCTGATGTTGCCGAGTCACCTATGGAAAAGCAAGTTACCATAAACAGCCTTCAATACCATTCGAGCCGTGACATGGGACGGTCGAGGCTATTATCAAGGAAGAGGCGGTCTTGGTAGAAACCAGTCTCTTCAGCCGGCCCAAAATCAATTCAATAATCATCTAATGACTGGTTTTTAGCCAAACAATCCTTCACAGCCGAACCACCAGCAAACTACCCTACCATCCAAGAAGATCATCGAGTGCCAATACTGTGGCAAGGGTCACACAGCCAAGTTGTGCTGAGATAATAATCCTCGGCATTCTCAGCCTTAACAGTACAAGAATTGGGTGATAAATATTGGTATCTAGATACAGAGGCAACCAACAATATTATCGCTAGTGATGAAAATCTGGAGAACAAGCAAACGTACTCAGGCCCCGAATCCGTAATGGTTGGAAACGGTAAGTGCCTCCCTATTTATCACGTAGGGAACTTAGTTTAATATTCAAGGGACTGATTTTATTATGAAAAATAGCTGACAATCTGATTTTTGTGATCATTCTACATCTGACAACGATTGCATTTTTTAATTTACTCTGTCTGAATTTGTGATCAAGGACCACAAAACAGGAACAGTACTTCTTCGAGGACCGAAAACTAGTATTGGTCTTTACCCGCTTCAAGTAAAGACTAGATCTAGTGATAACATCAAGAAGGTGTGTGGGCTCAACAAACAAAGAAGTTCAAGGGTCATCTGAGGAATGGATAAGCACCATATCTGTTACTAAAAGAACATGTACTTTGCTTAGTGCTCTCAGTTACATCTCAATAAGCATCCCTATTCAAAGAAGGTGTGTGAACATTGTCTAATTGGAAAGGGGCATAAGTTGCCGTTTCCCTTGTCGTCTCTTCATGCTGCTAAACCTCTTGAACTCCTTCACATGGTTGTTTGGGGAGAGCCTTGGTGGAGTGCAAAGATGGTTTTAAGTACTTTCTATTTATTGTTGACAACTATTCCTGATTTACCTGGATGTTTCCATTGAAAAATAAAAGTGACGTATATTAGTGTTTCATCAATTTCAAAACTCTTGTCGAAAAGCCAGTTGGGAACCACCATGAAAACTGTTAAATCAGACAATGGAGGGGAATTTTGCAATAAAATTCTTGAAAATGAGTTGGGAAAACCAGGGAATGTGCACCATTTTTTATGCCCCTATACACCCGAACAAAACGGTATTGTAGAAAGAAAAAATTGGCATGTAGTTGAAATAAGATTAAGTATGCTTCATAATGCTCAACTTCACCATCCGTTTTGGGTGGAAGTCTTTTGAATGGTGGTCTATATAATCAATCGGCTACCTACTCTCATACTAGATTAGAAATCTCCGTTTTAAATGATATTCAATCAAGTTCCCAATTATAGCTTTCTTCGAGTATTTGGATCCAAGTGCTACCCATTATTGACATTGAGTAATGACAACAAGCTTCAACCAAAGACAACTCCATGCATTTTTATTGGATATGGGAGTCGACACAAAGGATATGTATGTCTAGATCCCAAATCAAGGCGAGTGTTAATCTCTCGACATGTTATTTTTGACGAGCAGTCTAGAGGCTTCAGCAACACCAGTGATGTATCGTTTCAAGAGGCTGATCTTGAACAGTGGGCATCAAAATTTCATTATCCTTTTAATAGTGAGTTCAATACAACAGACCCAGGGCAAACCACACTAAGCGACTCTCATACAGAAAGTGTTGTCATCCCTCCAGCAATCAATATAAGGGCCAACCAGGTGAGGCTCAGACCGAAGCAATCCAAACTCAATCAGACATACCACATATGCTGCCATTCCAGATCAACCGTCCACAAGTGGAAGCCAAGACATCATCACCCTGCTTGACAGTCATTAAGACGCCCGCATAGAATGGTCACCCATTCTATAACAGGTGTGTCATCTCATTCACATCAAATGGTCACTTGTTCTATGACAGGTTCTCTCAAACACAAGACATTCTCCGCTCAAACAAAGATGGGAGTCAAACAGGAGCCAGCCACATTCAAGGAAGCCAGCAGCATTACTCACTGGATTAATGCTATGCAACAGTAAATACATGCATTGCATAAAAATTAAACCTGGAGTCTAGTACCACGACGGCCATAGTATAATATTATTGATACTAAATGGATATACAAGCTTAAATGCACTGCTGATGGTTCCATTTCAAGGTACAAGGCACATCTGGTTGCTCGAGGATTCTAACAAGAAGCCAGATAGACTATTTGGAGACTTTCAGTCCCACGGTTAAGCCCACTACAATTTACGTCATTCTCACCATCGTTGTACAACATGCACGGTCTCTTCGCCAGCTCGATTTGATAATGCATTCCTAAATGACTTTCTTAATGAAGACATTTACATCACCCAGCCAGAAGGGTTTGAAGATCCGAGTCTTTTGTCTCACATTTCCAAACTCAACAAAGCGTTGTACGGATTGAAGCAGGCCCCTCAAGCTTGGTATCAACGCCTGAGTATCTTTCTTAGCGACATTGGATTTCAGGTATCTCAATTAGATGTGTCTCTCTTTATTTTCCGCCAACAATGTGAAAAGATATATATCTTAGCTTATGTTGATGATATTATTATCACTGGATCATTCGATGCACTCATATATATAACTTTTGCCAAACATCGGCCATCATTTTCAGTCAAGAACTTGGGTGATTTATCATATTTTCTTGGCATAGAGGTGATTCGGCATCCCAATATTTGGTTCTTTGGCAAGGAGCTTATCTTAACAATGTATTACAAAAAGCTAACATGACCAATGCCAAGCCTGCCCAAACACCTATGTCAACTGTCCATGTTCGGGGTTTAGCGCTCCATTCTCGGATCCTAGTCTCTAACGGAGGTGGGGGAGCATTACAATATCTCACCCTCACACGTCTGGATGTAGCATTTGCAGTAAATCGAACATGTAAATACATGGATTAACCCTTAGAATGCCATTGGAGGCTCATAAAGCAAATTCTCAGATATTTACAGGGCACAAGCCAGCTTGGACTATGCATTCAAAAATTAGATCATCTTCACTTAATCGCATTTGTCAACGCTGATTGGCTGGAAGTATTGAAGACAGAAAAACAACAGGTGGATGTGTAACGTTCTTGGTAATAATCTTATCTCCTGGGCATCAAAAAGCAACAAACCGTGACTCGTTCAAGTACAGAAGCTGAATATAATTCTCTCGCATATGCTGCTGCAGGAATTCTTATGGCTGAAAGCCCTACTAATCAAATTGGGCATATCATGCACTGGAACTCTAATATCGTGGTGTGACAATATAGGTGCATTATACTTAGCAGCGAACCCTGTTCGCTATCCAAGAATATCTCAATCCACTTTTGCGAGATCACGTATCAAAGGAAAATATCTCAATCAAGTTTATTAGATCATCCAAGCAAATAGCAAATGGACAGACCAAACCTCTTGGATCTACTAAGTTCAAAGAATTTAGAATCTAGCTGAGCATTATCCCTGCCACCCACAGCTTGAGGGACGTGTGAAAGATTTTCCTCGTTGTCCAGGAGAAATTGGTGGAAATTGAATCCACTAAACTTGGCAAAAAGAAAACATCAATGGAGGAGCGACCCAACTAAGGAAAGAAAGTTTGAATTCAAACATTCCATTACCTCTCAAAGGTTATATCATTGTTGTACTACCATACTTAGTTTACACGTTGTATTTATCCCAAGTCTTGTAGGGTTTACAATTCATTCTATTGTGTCATCATCTCCTCTCTCTCTCGCTCTTGTTTCTATTATCTTTAATATTTTGTGGCACAATACTCAAATGTCATAAATAGCCTATTTCGTGGCATTTTATTAATGATCCTGAAACCTTTCATTGATGTTGGAGTTGTGCCGCAGTCGGCACTTACAAAAGCCTCAGCTGGCCATTGAAGGAGCTCTCAGTGGTGTTTTTCCAAAGCTGGTATTAGATTACTATGACAAAAAAAACGCCACCGTCTATCTTTTTAATGCACTGCTCTACCAGAACTTCATAAACATCCTTAGTGGCACATATCTGTACGCCATTATTTACATTTTATGACAGATTACGAATGCCATTGATGGTCTATTAAAGTGTCATTAAGATCATTAGATGCTATTGCATAGACAATTAATTACAAAAGGAGTTCTCTCAGCAAGATAAAGGATCAATGTCATTAAACTAAGATTTTAAGTACATTATAAATGCAATAACTAATCATAAGATTTAAAACTATTAATCCAACATTTGTACGTCTACCTCAAACTACAATCCAATCCACCATTACAAAATCATCAGCCATCTTTCAATTCTTGTTATGTAAATGTAGTCATTGTCAACAACCCTCCCTAATTTGAAAATATCTGGTCTTCAAAGTGCAAGCTATCACCCGAATTGACATTACTGCCACATGTTCGCATCAAATGAAGATGTTGTTATGGCGACGTACATCTTTGGGTACTAATGAATTACAAAATTCCAATTAGTACTGGCAGGCAACTCAGAAATTATCTGTGCATATTAGAAAGCAAAAAGAGAACGAATGAAGCTGTCATTAGGACACCATGAAACTGTCCATATTCTCTAAACATGAATAACTAGGGGGAGAATGAAACCTTACCTCTCCAGTGACTGTGTCCGAGCATGGAGTTCTATTGTCTTTTGCACATGCAAGTAGGAAGGAGCTGTCAAAAGAACACCACGACATTGCAATCACACCTGCAGAAGCAGAGTAAACAGCTTGGACCCTAGGGCGAAAAGTTAATAGAATGATGGTATGCCTGTAGGATCTCCAAGCACAAGCTCCGGTGGAAAAACAATTTGCTCAATGACCTTGTTGGCACTCACAAAGATTTGGTGATTATCAAAGAGGACCGCAATGGATTGAACCCATGTGAAGTGTCCGAACATGCCCACCACCCGCTGACCAATGAAGTGTTCATTAATGTGTAGGTTGGCTTCAGAGAGCAAACAGAAGTCTTATCCTTCCTCCCACGGAAGTAGAAGGGGATGCCATCTTCCCCAACAACACGACGGTCTTGGCACTCTCCTCCTGGCCTGTCACAGTCTGCTTAAACAATAAAAGGAATTAAACCAAAAAGATCTCACTAATATACTGAAATTACTCATGAACAAAATGCCACTGAAATTAATTAGTATCTCTCAACAGGTTATCTCAACTGATAAATCATGTACGCATGAAAAAACAAGTTTCAATCCATATATAATTGATTGAAATGGCCCACTCAGTCTGATTTTGTTAAACAATTAAGTTTTAACAATGGTTTATGTGGCACTTTGTGATGTTAGTCTGCAACATGGAAGAGAGAGCAGGAGTTATAGAGTTTATAACCTTACCCGATTTTTGTATAGCATCTTTGGCATACCTCAATATAAACTAAAACTAACTATTTCAAATGACAATTTTACCCCAGCACATTTCCTTAGGAACTTTAGAACTTCAAGGAACCGAAAAAATAGTTAGGGAAATGGCCTCACGAGCGGGCTGAAGTAGATAACAGTAATAAAAGCAGCACAATAAGCATTCAAAATTAATAAATGGGACACTTACGGAGACTGCAGGAAAAGAGACCTATACCGGGTGATATCTTCACTGGTATTGCCCCTATCTTCATCTCTGAAATCACCGTATTGTGTCCCTCCCTACAGTCTCCCGTGGTGATGATGCGGTGCCTGGTGTAGCCAAATCTATAGCAATAATTTCTTTCCCCGGGGACAGATAGTCAATAACGGTGCACTCACCACCACTATAACTTTTAATTAAAAAAACAAAATGCAGCCTATATATGAAACATGGTAGTAACAAGATAATTAGTTTATGTACTTAAAAAGAAGAAATATAAAAGAATAAAATCTCAACTCCAAAGATAGTACACAATTTGGCATCAACCT
The DNA here is from genome assembly GCF_008831285.2 of Nymphaea colorata. Taxonomy (NCBI): domain Eukaryota; kingdom Viridiplantae; phylum Streptophyta; class Magnoliopsida; order Nymphaeales; family Nymphaeaceae; genus Nymphaea; species Nymphaea colorata. The sequence continues at coordinate 5,827,644 of NW_022204507.1, read as the reverse complement.
GCCAATGACCAACACTAGAAGATTTTCAGTTGATTCTTCTAGAAGTAGAAAAAAGTTAAATGAAACACTAACCAGAACAGAAGAAATTTTGTTCTCTTGGTGGCTGCTAAAATAGGATTCTAACATTACTGAATATTACGGGACATACAACAAAAGACAAGTGTACGTTCCTTGCTGCTAGGCACGAGTGTCAAAAGATGGGGAGGAGTAGGAATACCTTAACAACATCCGCATTTTCAGGCAACACGAAAAATCAACCTTTTACTTTCACGATATTTGCCTTTGATTTATCTTCTATACTATCCATGTATCCTGCTTATAAAAAAAGGACCAGATATAACCAGCACGTCTTGATGATAAAGTAGTACAAACTCTTTGACAACTATATGTGGCATAAAACAATGAAATGCACAAAATTGGCATGTTAAGAATCCAGAATCAGTAGAATCGTTTGACATCCTGATGATCTAATGGGAGCTGATAAGCTGTTGATAGAAGCCCATCTTGGAGGCATCGTATGGTTGGTAACTGTGTCTGACCAATCTCACAGAATATCATAAGAGATGTTGATTTTTTCAAGTCCCATTCAAGCTTTCTATTTGATCATCATCTCAACGTGCAACAGTTTACATCCTTGAGTGCTCTACCTGTGTAGTACAACAAGGTCTTCTTTATCCCAACGTTACGCCTCGTATCAGCAGCAATTCTGATCAGCTGGTAGGCCCCAGTCGCCTTCCAAGTCCCCTCCCTTTACAATTCTATTTGGCTTCCTTCCACTATAGTTCTTCCGATGTCTAGGAACACAGAAGTACCATTCCTTTTCTGATATCATCTTCAGGTTCCTTATTAACCAAGTCAACATCATAATCAGAAGAATGGAGAAATTTATCTGTAAAATACAATGAAGACAGGAACCAGGGGCTGCTTTAAAAGTTCCTGGCATCTCCCATGGGTCATAAGAATCAGTACGAAAAGCCAAGGCATTACCGATGACTAAAACATGTCGGTGGAACTTAGCCATGCATTGCTAACGGTTTTACCGATGTTTTTGTTGATTGTTAATGAAGATGGTGTTGGTTAAAATCATCATCAACATAGTGAAGTTAAGTGTTGGTGTAGCCACCATCACTGACGTGCCAAAACAGGTGGGTAAAATATATTGTTACCAACATTGATATGTGTTGGTAATAGTTTCTTTTTACCCACAATGCTGAAAACTTCAGTAAAACTTTATACTGACAATGGTCTCAGATGTCGGTAAATTACTGATGATTCCGTGGACATCGGTAAAACTTTACCAGTGTCTAGATCAATGTTACAATTAATCTTTATCAAACGCAATCTTATGCTTCGGTGAATGTGTCTTAATTTTTTCCCTAATCCGCATAGGACATTTTTTTCAAATTAGAAATACATATATTAACCTGCTTTTATATAGTCTATGTATCAAAAGAAACAGTTAAATGCACATAAACTAAACAAATATATATAACAAAATTTTGAACTTATATTACAATACAACCGATTTGTTATAGTTCAAAGTTTCAAAAGCCATGAACATAAATTGCTTCCAGGGTAATCTCATAACCGAGGTGGAAATAGTGCAAAGTTTAGCAGTGTCGGCAAGTGAACAATGAACATTAAGAAAATATGTTAAAACTTGCTTCTTTAGTGTGGTATAACCTAGAGCCAGTGTAGCTTCCCACTCAATTGAGGAGAGGAGGATTTGTGGCAGGGCAACAACAACTTGCTTTATGTCTGGTTGCAGAATTGGTTCCTCATCAATGCATTGCTTGGCTAGCATAGACAACTAAGTACTAGAAATCCATCAGACAAACAATGAGAGAGAGAAACATACACACACATCCTATAAATGCAAGAAAGAAGCAAAGTGAAAGACCATCACTAGCTGCAATCTTTTTTCACTTGTGACTAGTCAATTCAGTGCCAGAAACTCAGATGCTGCCAGATTGAACAACTAATAAAGAAAAGGTACAATTGACATAGCAACTAACATGGAAAATGTCCCATTGATAAGTCAACAGTTTCACCATCATACTTAAGAAGAATAGCTAGTCCATCGAAATAAATTTTTGCTAAAAATGAGAAAATTATGATCGCCCGAAAGAGTCGCATGTTACAGTTACCCAATAGAGACAATGAAAATGTAGAGACCAATTCATAGAACTGTTTTTCATAAAATACTCATAGTCTACCTACACCCACCATGAATGACAGCAGTGCTTTAACTTGTTGTAGTGGAATGATGACAATGGTGCTCGACTCGAAATCTCATATGAGGGATGCAAGAGAGTGAAGAGAAAAATTTGAGGAAGAAACGCCGGTACCAGGGGAAGCAAGAGAAAAGTTGGGAAAAATACCGTAGGAGGAACAAAAAGAAAAAATTGAAGAAGAAAAAGCCAAGGGGGAAGCAAGAAAAAACATTTGGGCAGGATTAACAGGTAATTATTATTGGTCTTCTCTTTTTTAGTGTTCATTCTGGTAAAACTCAGCACTGGTATACAATTATTACCTGCGAAAAAGGTCATGCTATATGTTGCAGACCGTCATTCCATAATGTCTTTAATTAATTAATGAAAGACTACAAGAAAACATCGAACGCTTTTGCCTCAAGAGACTTCGGCCCACAAATCAACAATGCAAGTGTAATATAGGCTGTTTTAAGCACATGCAGGGGGCAAATTATAAACAATTATGACAATAGGCCAAACATTGTTTGAGAAACTCAATGTTTGAAAAAGATTGAATCCGTTAACTTCTAGACGAAGTCTTACGTTATTACTATCTGCTGCAAAAGAAGAATGTATTTCATCAAAAGACTTTCAAGCTTTGACATTTGCTGGATGCCTCAAATGACCAACCTGAACACGCCTTTCATCATGCCATGTCTTATTTGAAGCAATCTCACATAACATAAACATCCTGTTCAATCTTGGAATCAATGAAAAATGATGCAAAACACTTGCAGGTGTCTTGTAACCTTTATTGTTCTTAGTTTCATCCTTCCATGTTGAAGCACTATAGATATCATATTGGTACTCAGCATTATCTTTTCAAAAACAACATGCAATTGTTTTCACATGCATATATTTTATCATAACTGAGACCCAATTCTCAAATGATCGTTTGCTATCATAATATGACTTTGGCAATTGTACACCTTGCAGAAAAGCGTCATGAAGAAGTTCAAGTACCATGTCATATGACTTGTTACTCCATCCAGTAAGGCACTTTATATGGAATACATGCATAAGAAAAGACCATTTTGTGAATTTCATGCACCCTATATATAATTCTTGGTAAACATCTTTCATTAATTTTTCATATGCACTATCTTCTAAAAGTGGATCTTTGTTTGGTTCATTTTCTTGACTATAAATTAAATTATGCTGATATTCCTAATGCGCCTACTATCCGACCTTCCATGACATCCATATTATATTCACTAATCGCATTCTATTGACTTTTTGAAGGTAGTATACTTTCACCATGATAATTCCAATATACGTAATTTGGAGCAAATTCAAAGCATACGGTATGGTTAAATGCATATTCTACTCAGTGCGACAAAAAGTCATTGCTCTTTACATATAGACATCTAAGTTTGGCATCAACAATAGAATTATTCGGCAAACTCAAGAAAATTTTCAATTCCTCTCAAGTACTCAGGGCTTGCACTGATCAATGAAAACATTCATACAAATCAATTAACTAAGCTCACCACCATATAACATAATAGAAACATAAACTGGTTAGATAAAAAATTACCTATTTTGGTGTATCCAACTTCTATCATCCATATAGGCAAAATTATAAGGTGATTATATTGCTATCTGAAAGAATAATTAGAAATTACTTACTAACAACTACATCCTTAAAAAACTGACTACAATTATTAAAATGTCACATATCAAACTTATAAAAGCAAGACAACTAACAAATTAGCTTTTAAGTTGTCCATTCATGCTTTTCATGGGTATAGCTCTATGCATAAAGGCTATATATTCATGAAGAAAGACCCACTCAAAATATTGATCTCACATGATGTCGTTTTATGAAGACTTATTCCTTTTTAAAACCGACACCAGGACTACATCTAGCGCAGCCGAACCAGTCATTACTAGTCCAACACCAATCTTTTTACTCACTCAACTCATTGACTCCTAATACTTCATCCTCCTCAAACCTAGCTCAAGTGCCTTTGTCAGTTGTCACCGTTTACTTCTAACTCTCCATCACACTCACCATCGGCCAGCACTGAGAGGAACCTCCACTGCCACCCCTTAGGACTCATCCCATGACCACACAATCACAAGATGATACCCCTATTCCTAAATTTTATACTTCTGCTCCTTATTCTATTCCTACAGTGTTCTTGTCTGATCTTGTTAAGAAATAACCTTTAAACTCAATCAAGCCAACCAACACCCAAAATGGCATCAAGCAATGGACAGAGAAATGCAAGCTCTCCAAAGAACCAGCCTTGGATTCTTGAACCACCATGTGCAGGACAGCATGTAATTGGATGTAAATGGGTGTTCAAGCTTAAGAGGAAGTCAGATGGCAGCACAGAGTGGTACAAGACCAGATCAATCGCGAAGGGATACAGCTAGGTAGAAGGAATCAATTATTTTGACACCTTTAGTCTTGCAGTGAAGCCAACCACCATCCACATCGTTCTGATACAACTTGATGTCAGCAATGTGTTTCGGGGAGTGAGAGGAAACAGTTTCCATGCATCAACCACCTGGCTATGAGAGCAAGGTGCATGATGTCTGCCAATTGCCTAAAGCCCTCTACGAATTGAAGCAAACACCCTGTGCCTGGGACCAATGAGTCAGTGACACGCTTTTCTCTATTTGATATTTTAAAAGTTTGGTGACTGATACGTCTTTGTTCAAATTATGGAGACAATTCAATATATCAGTTACACCATCAATTTGCACTAAGAGATCTTGGCGACTTAATCTACTTTATAGACACACTGCACCAGATATGCCTATTGCCAACACCTTGTCACCGGCACTTGAAACATCAAGTGTCGGTAGTTGAAACACTGTTCTGCTTGCTAACTAACAACATCAATGGGCATAAAGTTTACATTTATTTGAACCGCTTGCGACAATTTTTCTTGTTTCATCCATTTCCTCCTCTATGTTGCCGTTCAGAAGATTCCTCCAAGGTGAAACCCTAAGGTCCTGTTTGGATTGAGGGAAAGGGAGGGAAAAGGAGGGATTCGACAATCAATCATTTGTTTGGTTGATTAATTAGAAAGGAGGGAAATGAAAGGAAACTAAAAAGTTTGTTTGGTTGCAAAGGGAGGGAAAGGAAATGAAAATATAATGTAAATCCAATCCCTCCAAAATTGGACGAATTGGGAAAGAAAGAAAACCTCTGCCTCTTTCTACCATTTATGCCCCTCTCAATTTTTTAAACATTTTGAATGTTAGGGGTATTATTTTAAAATATTATAAATTCTATCATTTCCTTTCCTTTCTATCCAAACAAGTTTTATAATCACCTCTTTTCTTTCTTTTCCTTACCTTTCCTTTCCATTCTCATATGTTCTCATTGTATTTCCTTCCCTTTCCTTTCTATCCCTCCCTTTCCTTCCCTTTTCCTCCATCCAAACAAAGTGTAAACCGGCCCCTTCCAACACTTTTCCCATCACCGTCGTCCCACCTCATCTCCCATTCCATTTTTTACTTTAATTTCCTTCAAGAGGCCTGGTACACTTTCTTTCCCATCTCCCTCTTTTTCTCTTCTTCTTCTTCTTGCTCTGCTTCAAACCACTTCTCTGTTCAACCCAAATCCAACCTAGGATTCATGCCCATCCATCTGCTCCATCTCACTATCCCTAGACCTTGCTTTATCCTTGAGTCATGGGTGAAAAAGGGCCAAAGGATCAGCGATCTCTTCAAATGCATTGAGCGATCCAAGAACTAAAGCTACGCTGACTCCTGATGGTGTTCAAGGGAGATAGATATGATGGTGGAGATCAACAACAGGCAAGGTGATCAAAATAGGCGTATAATTCCCATATTTTTATAATGTTCCTCCTGATGGTTTCCAGCATTGCACCACATCAATCAAAAGGACTTTCAGAAAGCATCGACGCAATAAGAATTTGTCAGCAATAAGCAGGATCAATGAGTGGAAAGCCACCTTAACAGAAGCAGAAAAATTGCTTATATATATATATATATATATATATATATATATATTGGAAAAGAGCAATTTCCAATTAATGCAAGTGAACCGGTAAGTAACCAGGCTGATGTCTGTTGAAAATTATTAAAAAACTTGTTATGGAACTTGAGCCCAACTAAAGATCTGATTCAAGTGCGGCATCTACAACGAGCACACCCATATATATGTGCACACATACAGGTCCAGAATTGCATCACAATAGTGAGTCAAATGTGATAATGTGAATCTATCTTTTGTAGATTCTAAGATTTTTGGGATCAGATATTGAATATTTATAGAACCGCTTATTATGGCCTGTATTTGACACAACAACTATTAGACAATTTTGATCTTGTCAGCTATACTTTAATTTTTCGAACATGAAAATTAAAAGCGATAGAGAGATCAACGTTAACATTCAAGTCCGTCATCTTCCAAACGCATGAACACAGAAATACTGGTTTTGATTTGATCTCCATCTCAAAACACTTGTAGATTAACTGATTTAACAGGAAACTGGCCATGCAATTTCAAGGAAATTAATGTCAATGTAAGTTCATCAACCCGCGTAGCAAACGCAGATACTAAGTTTCCAAATTTTTACAACCCGCATTAAGGCCGCAAACCGTAAACTGATTTCTAAAGTCCGTCGACTTCCAACTTCTCCCCCATTCATGAAATGACAACCACATTCTTCCTGAAAATGCTAGGAAATTTTCTGAACCATCCTTTCCATGTCCACCCAATGCAGTTTAGCGATTTTAATCTGTAGTTTCCTTTACAGAATGCCGAATTAGCTTCGAAAACACATGAGCTGATTTCACAGAAGGTGGCCGTGCAATATGATCATAATCTCCAATTTCTCTGATCGGTCCCATCTTTCAATTTCCATGATCAGCATTTCCATGCGCTTCCCTGCCGTGCCATTCACGCAAACAAGTGAAGGTTTGCCCTGAGATCTTTATTCACACTTTCCCTACTTAATCTCGCTCTTTCTGTCTCTCACAATGTTGCAAGAGGTACGTGGCTTGGATTAATCCACGTCCACGGGCTGGCCAAGTCTTCTTTCTCAGGTTCGTTCCTTCAAATTTTTCCCTCGACACCAGAGGTTCCAGTGGTATTCATTTTTGAGCACAGGATGAGGTTTTTACTGGTGCTTAGAAAAAATGTGGTACATCTTAACTGACACCATCTGCCAAAGCTCGTTCAAAAAACCGGGTTTTTCTTGTTAATTTCTCGTTATTACTTAGAGAGAGTCGTAAAATGCATTGTATTTTAATTTCTTTTCTGAAAGTATTCTTCGTGCTTGGATATGTGATGATCCCGCGGCTGGTTAATGCCTCCACCGATTCCATCTTTCTTGCCTGTAACAACCCAAGAAAAATAACCAAATTAAGTAATATTTTCAGGTTCTCTCATGTCAAGGACCAGACAGTAACGGCTTCTAATGGTCTCTACGATTTCTACTCATTTCAACTTTAAGGGAGATTGTTAATAGTGGTGGTACACCTTGCATCTTTCTCTCATCAGATGGGTGTTAAAGGGAGTGCGTTCAAAATCAGAATCGGTCCAGCATACCTGTATCAACAACTCATGTTAAAATAATCTTTATCAGCTCTTAAAGGATATTTTGTCACGGAGATATTGTGCACGCTTGAGATATTTTTTGCCCATCACCATCAATAGGAGGAGTGGTTCTAGTTATTCTGTGCACTCTTGACAATTCTGTATAACAGAATTTATTGGTGCTGTGTTATCGTGATTGTTTTTGTAACTATAAGTATGTAATGAAATGAAATGAGTGGGGAAGCCTTTGGTTTTGCATCTGTTTCTTTCCTTTGTTTTAGCCCTGCTATGTTTTCTTCAATGGGGACTCACCCACAACTGGCCTCAAAGGGGAAGACCCCTTTCTTTCCTTTATTACCTCTTCGGGTAGAAAAATCATGATCGGGATAGCAGATGCAAAGCCATGGAGTTCAGGTGTAGGTCTTTTGTCAAAAGGGCCCCGTGGCTCCACAAATATGCAGGGATTCTCAAGTTTTTGTATCAAACAAGTGGGAGCAATCAGCAGATTCGGCAGAAATTCTTCTTCACTCTCGTTTTGCATTCTCTCTGTTGCACTTTGTTCGGTCATGTATTATTTTAAAAGTTCCTTCGTTGGTAGACTTTATTATCTCATTTTTTCCGCAGGGTACATGAATAAACGTTCTGTTCTTATTTGTGTAGTCTCATGCAGAGCGATTGAACTACCTACACCCGAGTAAATGCTCACTTCGTATTTTGGTAAAAGAGTGAAAATTTTTCTGCCCATGAAAGTATAAATTTTATCAATTTTTTTCATCTAAAAACAAGAAAAACAAATATGTTCCAAATTTCTCCTTTTAAATTTTTCCCGCCCTTAAAAGTATACTTAACAACATTACTGTTTTTTATTCTGTTTCTTCTCCAACAGCTTTGCAGGCACCCCTACTGTTGCAAAGGTTGAATTGGCTGTCATTCAATAATTAATTGTTACTTTATGTAAAATAATTGTAGTTTAGACATTATCATTAGGGATGTTGGCAGTATGCTGCGAGAAGGCACCACATGATTGATCTCTGGCTTTTCATAATTACGTTATTAGTTACCGGGCCATCTATAACAGTACTGTATGGGTTCATCTAAACTTTCAAGATCCTGTCTTAATTTCTACTCCGTGGTAATTAAGCTTGAACAAACGACTAGCTGGTTAGTGTCCGAAGCCTGCCTGCTAGCTTTCTACTAGTTCGTCATCTTCCAAACGCAACGTCTGAACACACAAACATTGGCATTAATTTGATCACCATTTCAGAACACGTACGCATTGTAGATTAGCAGGGAAATGGCCGTGCAATGTCATGGAAATGTCAATGCAATTCACGATCAGCATTTCTGCAAGTTTGTCAAACCCGTGTATTAAACGTATAATTTTCCAAAACGTCATCGTCTTTCAATTTCAGCTGCAAGCATGCATGAAATGGCAACTTCAGTTTCCAGGAAAAGGTTAAGAAATTTGTCTGAATTTACGTCCCAATTTCCTCAACGACAAGAAATATTTCAGTTCCAGCACATATAAGCTAAAATTGAACATGCCTCTTGGGTAAATCTATTCATTGAGGGCAGTTTCAGAATGATCTTTATATATGAACATCGATATCATCTTCCCACACATCTGTGGTGGTTTGGCTCTGCTGCTCTCGATCTCTCTCTATGTTTTCCGAATCTTATTCTTCCGTCTCACATAGAGAGAGAGAGAGAGAGAGAGAGCATTGAATCAAGTGAAACATTGAATGGATACTCTAGTGAAAAGAGTTTGGATGCTCAAGTTCATGATAGGGGCTGCCAAACACATGCTTGCTTAATTCAAAAAGGTTAAAAAGAAAGGAAATTTCTTTTGAAAAAATTGGTTTGTATAGATATCAGAAAAACGGAGTAAAATTAAATTTCATGAAGAACCCCATTCAGGCATTCACTGGAACAAAATTCTAAGTCTCCCTCAGATGAGGATGCCATAAAATCCAATTTGGATCCATTGTCCGATTGAATAAACTACAAAAAAAAAACGAGAGAGAGATATGGAAAAAAAAATTAATATTAGATTAAAAGATGAAATTGGATCTGTATTTAAAAAACACAACCGATTGGATGGGTATCTGAATTTGTATTAAGTTCGAATTTAGTTTCCAATAAATATCTAATATCCAATGTCCACGCTTTTTGAAAGTCGACTATTAACATGAGAATACCCAATGAACAATTAGGGTTCCATTTGAATGGCTATTGAGGTCTCTTCCATTTAATAATTCAAACCTAAATATATGAACATCCAAAAAGATCGTGACAAATTGGTGAAATCAACCTAATTATTTTTCACAATGGCAAATTATGATATAGATATTCGTCCATCAAATTGATAATGCTAGTCTGCCTGATCGGAGCAGTTGTGTCAAAATATCCGAAGTTTGGTTGAAAGTTACGGCAATTTGGTTAAAACTTGGGGGCACCTAGCTTTTTTCATCTCACACACAAGGGTGTGCATGACCAAAATAATTCTGTTTAAAATGTATATTTTTTTATAAAAGTGTAAAATGTATATTTTTTATAAAATTAACCCGTACCCCCTTCTTTTCCCTTGAGTGTATTTTTGAGCATGAAATGACTAAAATGCTTTCGTTTGGAGAAAATAGACATTTTATATGGTAAAAATGAAATGAAGATTATAGAGCTGCTTCTTACAAAAATAAAAAAGTGTGTGAATGGTCGAATAGAGGTCCACCTTGCCCTTGGGAGTCGTTTCAGGATCTACGAGCGCTACTGTATCATTCCCAAAATTTTAACACAAACAAAATTAGATCACTTTTGTTAATGTTATATATCAAAAACATTTATATGCGAACGGCAGTATTATAAACAATAGGCTTTCAAGTGAATTTCCCAGGGCATGAAATTCAGCTGAATTTATTACGAATAGGCAAAAAAACAATAGCGCTACTGTATCATTCCCAAAATTTTAACACAAACAAAATTAGATCACTTTTGTTAATGTTATATATCAAAAACATTTATATGCGAACGACAGTATTATAAAAAATAGGCTTTCAAGTGAATTTCCCAGGGCACGAAATTCAGCTGAATTTATTACGAATAGGCAAAAAAACAATACTATCATATACACATTTTACAAAAAATTCAAAAAACAAAAAAACAATATTAGCAAATAAAATAATATTTAAAGAATATATATGTATATATAAGTGGTGTATAATAGCAATTTATAGAAGCTTTCCATCAAATTTTCGATCCTTATATTTAAACATGTAAATATACAACAACAATATTTATCCACTTCAATGTATTTGAGGTAGTTTGGGTCATCACATTTTAAAGTCTACCTTCAATTGTTTTACCATTTTTAAAGTAAGGATCTACTCTCGTTAAATCAATATTGTAATTTGTTTTATGAAAAAGCTTTTGTAATTGTGAGAGACAGAGAGTCGATCGGCTGTTCAGCCTGGTAAAGATGAAATTCAGAGAGGGATAGAGAGAGAGCGTGCGAAGACGAAACGAAATTAGCAGGAAGCCAGAGAGCAAGGAGGGAGAAACTAACGTGAATGTGAGAGAGCAAGGATGGAGATTGAAACCCAAATTTTCAGGAAGCCCGGCCCTTGTCCTCTCATTCTTTCCCAACAGACCACGTTGCCGTTGTGTCGTGGTTAGAGAGAGAGAGAGAGAGCGTGCCGAAGACGAAGAATGAAATCGGCAGGAAGTGGGAGAGCCAGAAAGGAGAAATTAACGTGAATTGAGAGAGCAATGACAAAGAAGGAAAAACGAAATTAAGACGAAGACATCTGCAAGGAAGACCTCGTCCTTTCATTATCTTTTCACTGCTGAGACCGTCGTCGTCGTGTCGGTCAAAGAGAGGGAGAGGGAGATATCTGCAAGGAAGAAAAGAAAGGACAGAAATGACCTTCATGAAGGAGGTGGGGGCAGACCTTGATCAAGGAATAGTTGAGGGGAGGATTAGTAGCCGAGAGGAGGCATCCGATGATGGTGAGACTTGTTAACTAGCCCATTTGCAATTTCGTTGAGGCTGTAACCTTCTTGCGTTTCCATGTCTCTGTTTGTTGCATCGGTCTGAAATTAGCATGTGATTTTGTCAAAAGCTGAATTTATTACGAATAGAAAAAAAAAAATACTATCATATACACATTTTACAAAAAATTCAAAACCAAAAAAACAATATTAGCAAATAAAATAATATTTAAAGAATATATATGTATATATAAGTGGTGTATAATAGCAATTTATAGAAGCTTTCCATCAAATTTTCGATCCTTATATTTAAACATGTAAATAAACAACCACAATATTTAACCACTTCAATGTATTTGAAGGTAGTTTGGGGCATCACATTTTAAAGTCTTCCTTCAATTGTTTTACCATTTTTAAAGTAAGGATCTGCTCTCGTTAAATCAATATTGTAAGTTGTTTTATGAACGAGCTTTTGTAATTGTGAGAGAGAGAGAGTCGATCGGCAGTTCTGCCCGGTAAAGATGAAATTCAGAGAGAGAGAGAGAGAGAGCATGCGAGGACGAAACGAAATTAGCAGGAAGCCAGAGAGCAAGGTGGGAGAAACTAACATGAAAGTGAGAGAGCAAGGATGGAGATTGAAACCTGAAATTTAAAGGAACCACTGCGGCACCTTCCCCGCCCTTGTCCTCTCATTCTTTCCCGTCAGTCCTCGTTGCCGTTGTGTCGTGGTTAGAGAGACAGAGGGAGCGTGCGAAGACGAAGAATGAAATCAGCAGCAAGTGGGAGAGCCAGAAAGGAGAAATTAACATGAATTGAGAGAGCAATGACGAAGAAGGAAATAGGAAATTAAGACGAAGACATCTGCAAGGAATACCTCATCCTTTCATTATCTTTTCGCTGCTGAGACCGTCGTCGTCGTGTCAGTGAAAGAGAGGGAGAGGGAGATATCTGCAAGGAAGAAAAGAAAGGAAATAAATGACCTTCGTGAAGGAGGTGGTGGCAGACCTTGATCAAGGATGAGTTGACGCGAGGATTAGTAGCCGAAAGGAGGCGTCCGATGATGGTGAGACTTGTTAACTAGCCTATTTGCAATTTCCTTGAGGCTGTAACCTTCTTGCTTCTCCATGTCTCTGTTTGTTGCATCGGTCTGAAATTAGCATGTAATTTTGTCAAAAGCTGAATTTTTTACGAATAGGCAAAAAAAAAAATACTATCAGATAGACATTTTACAAAAAATTCAAAACCAAAAAAACAATATTAGCAAATAAAATAATATTTAAAGAATATATATGTATATATAAGTGGTGTATAATAGCAATTTATAGAAGCTTTCCATCAAATTTTGGATCCTTATATTTAAACATGTAAATAAACAACCACAATATTTATCCACTTCAATGTATTTGAAGGTAGTTTGGGGCATCACATTTTAAAGTCTTCCTTCAATTGTTTTACCATTTTTAAAGTAAGGATCTGCTCTCGTTAAATCAATATTGTAAGTTGTTTTATGAACGAGCTTTTGTAATTGTGAGAGAGAGAGAGTCGATCGGCTGTTCTGCCCGGTAAAGTTGAAATTCAGAGAGAGAGAGAGAGAGAACGTGCGAGGACGAAACGAAATTAGCAGGAAGCCAGAGAGCAAGTGTAACGCCCATGATCTCTTTCCTTTTTCTTTATTTATGGAAAACATTAATAGGGGGAAGAATTATAAACGGCAGATTTTATTGAAGGTTACGTAAAATGAAAACTGACAATTAAATCATAGAGGAAGCAGTTTTGGAAAGAAAAGAAGGGGAAAGAAACAACTGACGGGTGATTGATTTCCTTGTGAGAGATTGAAAATTAGTCATCTCTTATTGCTGCAGCCCTCAACGGGAGACTCCAACGACAAGAGAAAGAAAGAAAGGAAGAGAGAGAGAGAGAGAGGGACGTCCTCATCTTTGCCCTCTTTCTAGTTGAAGATTGAAGTGGTTGGCTGCTAGAAAGGGACGAGAAGCAAAAGGAGAAGTCATTTCGGAATAAAAAAAAAGGTATGGGAATATTCAACTATGAATAAAGCATGAAGCCGTATTTTTGATTTCTTATCGAATATGTAGATCTATGTATCTTGGTGCATGAATATGAATCTATGCATGAGTTGTAGTATGGGGATTTTCAGTGATGAATGTATCATGATGCCTATGTATTTTGATTGCTTATAGATATATATCCATGAGAATCTATGTATGTATATACCTACAGACGAATCCATGCTTGAGACACTGAAATGTTATAATGTGTTCTTAGTTCAAGATATCCCTGTTAAAGTAGGCTAGGTACAGATTTGAATGTAAGGCATGTGAATCCTAGCTGAGTTTTGAAAAAGAAAAACATATACATGAACGGGTAAATTTTAGTGACCTTGACGTGAAACTATAAAGGGGGAATGTTGAATACCGTGGGATTCAGCATGTTTCCAAATCTCTAGGGGTAGATGGGAACCTCTGTTCTACCATCCCTTCCTGTGAAGAACGAATCCCTCAACTCCTTTGTTTCTGCCATGAGCATCGATAGCAGAGTTCGAAATTTTGCATATGCCTGCCAGACTATTTTCCTTGTTGTCACTGTTCGCCTCAAGCTGCCGTTTCTTTATTTATTTATTTTTCTTTTCCCTTTGAGATTCATGCAACAACGGAACGGAGACTCGGGTGACCTATGGGAGCGTTCTTTCTCCCGAGCTGTCCACCGTTTCCTTTTTCTTTGGTCTCCCTATTACCAAAGGACGTCGAGAAAGAGAAAAATGAAGTGCAGTCGCCTCGATTGTTCCACTACTGTCTGCGGCAGAACCTATCTTCAGTTTTTCTGCATTGACAGCAGCTGGGGACAAATCGTGGATTTTCGTCGCCCTTTTTGCCCTCTGAATCGAACGGCAGCAACTTCCATAGCAACCGGGCAGGGGAGGGCCCGATGGCTTTTCCTTCTCTCTGTTGCCCATAAATCGAGGGCACAATCGGGGTTCTTCAGCTCACCTTCCTGCACACAGAGGAAGGCTAGAGAGGAAGAGTCCCTCTCTGGTTTCGTCTGCCTTTGGAGAATGGTGGAAGCCTCACCGTCGGACGAACGGGAAGAAGAAAAAGGAGTTCCCGCGTGAGACGGAGAGCTTTCTGGTTTTGGGTGTGGAAGAGTGGTGGAAGTCATCGCCGGTCGAACGAGAGGAGGACGGAGCTCTCGTGTGGAGAGAAAAAAAAATTGGGCGTAAAATGAGAAAAAAAAAGAGAATGGGAGCAGCAGAGGAGACGACGGCGGTTGGGAGCGTCGGACGATCGGTTGGGGCTGCGCCGAAAGAATTCGAACAGGGGATCTCTCGGGAGAAGGAGATCCCTCTTCCTGGTTTTGGGTGGCTGAAGGCCGGTGGAGGCTCCACCGTCGAACGAGAAAAAGAAGAGGAGCTCCCTTACGAAGAGAGAGAAAACGAAGCGGTGAAATGAAGAAAAACGAGTGCATTTCGTTTTTATATCAAAACTCATAAATTACAAAACGGGTCCACCTCTTTTGCAAAATTGGTGGAAAGACTGTTTTAATTTTGAAACTTCCATGCCGCCACACTTTGGTGAAAATCTTTTGCAAAAAGAGGCTCGTGAAAATTATTTTCAATATGAGTCTAAGATCTTACATGAAATAGCGAAATAGCACCCTCCGGATTCTTGAAATTTGCCAAAAGAGGGTTGTTACAAATGAAAAACGAAATGAGATGTTTTATTACTTTTTGATGCTCTTTGTGGTGTTTAAAATTTCAGAAATATGGTTCTGAAATTAACTTTGGAACCATTAGAGGAGGAAAGTCACGTTTTGAGAATGTAAATATAAATTTTATTGTTTCAAATAAGGATTATAATATTGCTAATCGAGGTTTCTCGATGTGATGAGTTTTGCTCTATTGCTATTAAATTAAGATTTAAAACAGCTGAATTATTCTGTTTGGGAAACCGAGCCTAAGGGCGGTTTCTGTGAGAGGTACTAGACGATGTCTAACATTGGCAAACCCTCACTTTTGAAATTCGAAGGCGAAACGTGGACTTTGTACGATGGTTTATGCGAGTGCGAGCTTTCTGTTTTGCCCAGTGTTTGGTTTCGTCCCGGGAGGTAGTGGTCACACACCTCTGGCTGTACTGGAGGGCCCACAGGGTATTGGGCGGCACAAGGGCTCGGGATTCTGTTCTGTTTCTGTTTGGGAGCGAGACTCCTGGTCTCTCCACCCGGGTTCCTAGAGAGACCATGCTGCTGCAGTGGCGATCTGGGATATCTCAGGAGGCTTTACTTCAGGTACCCTCGATCCGTTAGATCGCCTGCTGAAGAGATGTTCTGTTCTGCCCGTGAGTGCCCACGGGGATTTCTGTTGCTCGACACAATGACCATGACATTGTCATAGAACCACGGTTGGAAGCCTACGAAATTTTGGAGGTCGTGCACACCTCGTTCTGTCTTTGATGATGTGATGTAACTCTGATATGTGTTAAGTTTTGGAAAACTTATGGTTGTAGTTCATAAGGACTTTTTGGAATCGTTTTACGAAACAAAATATTATTTTGGGCCATGTTCCATTCATGACTGGATTTTTTCATACTCAGAGGAATTCTGATCCTTCTTTCTATCTCTACAGGTAGTCCTTGATAGATTTTGTCTTTGGAGCGACGACCTCAGTCTTGTGATGGACGGGCATTGGCATTCTGGACACTGCGTCGGTTTTGAGGACATGTGTTCATTTTTTTGTTGGGTCCAAGTATTTTATTATTGAAATAAAACAATGTCTGATTTCTTTATGTTCTGGTCATGACTCAATATTGCTTCCGCTATTATAAAAATGAAAGAAAATTTTTGGTGTCAAAATTTGGGTCGTGACAACTTTGATATCAGAGCACAGTGTCTAGAGTCAATGTCCAATGCCAATGTCGATCACAAGCAGAGGAAGGTCATCCGAACCTGTTAAAGAAGGGTGTTTAGATTTTGATGTGAATATTGAGTTTCATATTTTTGTGATAGTTCTAATGAATTGCTTTTACGTATTCATATTTGTTTCTTCTGTGCGGTGTAGTTCAATGGCACGCACTAGAGGAGGGAGTGTTAGTGGAGGAGGGAGAACTCCTCGCAACAACGGGAACCGGAACACGGAGGCTCATCCTACTGGACCTCGGACGCCTGGTAGAAACATCCAACAACAACAAACGTTCATCATGAACACTTTGCAGATGATGATGGGATTGATGTATGGCTGGACGCAGAATACTTCTTCAGGAGGAACAAGTACGGATACAAATAGAACGACAAATGGTGAGGCAAGAGGAGTAACTCACCAACAGTTTATGAGCTTGCACCCTCCGAAGTTTCATGGGAAAGGCACTGCTGACGATGTTGAACAGTGGATAATAGAAACTGAGGAGATCTTTACCACTCTGGAAGTGCCTGACAACAAGAAGGTTCGGTATGGAACCTTTATGTTAAAAGGAGATGCTAAGGAATGGTGGCGGACGCAACGTCAAGTGAAGTTTGCAAATCACGAAGCGACTTGGGGAGAATTCAAGGAAGCCTTCACACATACCTACATCCCAACCTTTACACGGGAGAAACGCATGCAAGAATTCTTGGAGCTTCAGCAAGGGAGTTTGAGTCTGCAAGAATATGTCATCAAATTCAGACATTTGGAAAAATATTGCCCCGATGTGTATACTACTGATGCAGACCGAGCAAATAAGTTCGTCAGAGGGCTCAAAGACGGGTTGCAGAACCAAGTAATTAGTAGTCGTCCGAGAGATCTAGACGACGCTATCGACATGGCCACACGTCTTGAGGAGGGCTGGAACAAGATGCAAGGGACAGATAGGAAGAATGAATCTCTGCGACCCAAGTCGAGACCCAACATGTTCAAGAGAAGGCGCAGTGATAAGGGAAATCAAGGGGACAGATTCAAGAGACAGAGGCCATCGACATCCAGGGGGACGGTGAATGCCCCAAGTGTCATCGCCAACACCCTGGTAAACCATGTTACAGAGATATCGGAGCGTGTTTTTACTGTGGAGCACAAGGTCATTTTATTCGTGAGTGCCCAAAGAAGAAAGAGGTAGAGCAGAGGCGTGGTGCAACCAATCAGCCAGCAGAAAAGAAGGTACCTGGCAGAGTTTACGCGACCACGGTTGAAGAGTTGAAACCTACTGACGTGATTGAAGGTACCCTTCTTGTACAATCTCATTGGGCTCATGTTTTGTTTGATTCTGGAGCATCGCATTCTTTTGTTTCTAAGAGTTTTGCTGAACTTTTAAAGTTAGAAAGAAAGAATATGCCTTATCAATTGTTAGTTGCTACACCTATGGGAAACAAAGACACATGCAGAACGTATCTAGAAAATGTGAAAATAGAAATACATGAACATTTATTGCCTGCACAGTTGCTGGTAATGAATATGATGGGGTACGACGTAATCTTAAGAATGGATTGGTTATACCATCACTACGCAACGATAGATTGCAGAAAAAAGAAGCTGAAGATTCAGTTGGAGAATGGTCAAAAGATCGAATTTAGGGTAAAAACGCCCCAAGATCAAAGAAAGTTAGTTGTCTCAGCAGTTAAGGCAAGGAAATACATGGAAAATGGGTGCACTGCATATTTGGTTAGCATGGACGCAATCGAGCAGAAATTAAAACCCATTAGTGAGGTGCGTACAGTGAAGGACTATGCAGACGTGTTTCCCGAAGATTTACCTGGATTACCTCCTGTACGAGAGGTGGAGTTTGGCATCGAATTGATACCAGGAACTGCACCTATTTCTAAGGCTCCATATAGAATGGCACCACAGAACTAGAAGAATTAAAGAAACAGATCCAAGATTTGGCCAGCAAAGGATTCATTCGTCCAAGTGTGTCACCTTGGGGAGCACCGGTCTTATTTGTGAAGAAAAAAGATGGGTCAATGCGGTTGTGTATTGACTATCGAATGTTGAATCAGGTTACAATCAAGAACAGATATCCATTGCCTAGAATTGAAGATTTATTCGATCAATTAAAGGAAGCAAAGGTGTTTTCTAAGATTGACTTGAGGTCGGGATACCATCAATTGCGAATTAAGGAAGAAGATATTCCCAAAACAGCATTTCGCACACGTTATGGGCATTATGAGTTTCGAGTGATGCCTTTTGGACTCACGAATGCCCCAGCAGCTTTTATGGATCTCATGAATCGGATATTTCACGAGTACTTAGACCGATTCGTTATAGTATTCATTGATGATGTGCTAGTATACTCCGAGTGTAAAGCGATGCATGCGGCACATCTCGAGTTAGTGATGAGGATATTGAGACAAAATCAACTGTATGCCAAATATTCCAAGTGTGAGTTTTGGCTAGACAAAGTGAATTTCTTGGGACATGTAATCTCCAAGGAGGGAGTGGCAGTTGATCCGGCCAAATTGGAAGCTGTACAACAATGGAATGCGCCAACTAATGTGTCAGAAATCAGAAGTTTTCTTGGCTTGGTAGGTTACTACAGGAAGTTCATCAAGGATTTTTCAAAAATTGCAACTCCAATGACTAAACTGCTACGTAAAGGAGTGAAATTTACGTGGACAGAGGATTGTCAGAAGAGTTTTCAGATGTTGAAAGACAGTTTGACTAGTGCCCCAATTCTAACACTGCCAAATGGGAGGAAAGGATTTGTGGTATATACCGATGCTTCGGGAATAGGATATGGAGCGGTGCTTATGCAAAAGGACAAGGTTATAGCTTATGCCTCTAGACAACTAAAACAACACGAGAAGAACTATCCAACACATGATTTGGAATTAGGAGCAGTGGTATTTGCACTAAAAATATGGAGACATTACCTCTATGGTGTGGAATTTGAAGTATTTTCTGACCATAAATCCCTCAAATATTTGTTCTCGCAGAAGGAATTAAACCTAAGACAAAGAAGATAGCTGGAATATCTCAAAGATTACGACTTTGAAATAAAGTATCATCCAGGAAAGGCCAATGTGGTAGCCGATGCACTTAGTAGGAAGACGACTGCTAAAGCTAGTGGACTATTAATGCAGACATGGAATTTGGTGGAAGACCTTGAAAAATGGTATCCATTGCGAAATAATAATGGAAAGGTGAAGTGTGCAGGAATAATTCGAGATAGTTTCCTTGATGAAATTATTGAGAAGCAAAAACAGAGCCCGGAATATGCGAAGTTGAAACTTGAGTGTCACAAAAAAGAAGAAACTCCTTATTTTGAGGACGAGGATGGATCTGTGTGGTTCAATGGTAGATTGTGGGTTCCGAATAATCCAGAAGTGAAGAACAAGTTGCTGGAAGAGGCACACAAGACAAGATACACCATACATCCAGGAAGCACCAAGATGTATCAAAATTTAAGGATAAACTTCTGGTGGCCAGGAATGAAGAAAGAGATTGCTGAGTTCGTCTCACGATGCTTGGTGTGTCAACAGGTTAAAGTGGAACATCAGAAACCAGGTGGTTTGATGCAACAAATAGAAATTCCTCAATGGAAATGGGAAGACATCACATGGACTTTGTAGTGGGGTTACCACGTACTCGACGACAACACGATGCTATTTGGGTAGTGGTAGACCGCCTAACTAAATCTGCACATTTTCTTCCGATCAAGATTTCACAATCACTAGAAAGTCTAGCAGATTTGTCTGTTGATGAAATTGTGAGACTTCATGGAATCCCTAAATCAATAATCTCTGACAGAGATCCAAGATTTACATCCAAGTTCTGGGGAAGGTTACAGGAAGCGTTGGGAACAAAATTGAAACTGAGCACAACATTTCATCCACAGACAATGGATAGTCTGAGCGAACCATCCAGACTCTTGAAGATATGTTAAGAGCTTGTGTTTTGCAATGGAAGGGTGAATGGGATAAACATGTGAAGTTGGCTGAGTTTGCCTACAACAATAGCTATCACTCTAGCATTGGAATGACTCTGTTTGAAGCTCTTTATGGCCGACCTTGTAGATCACCATCATGTTGGACAGAGATAGGAGACAACAAGATTGAGGATCCTTTGGTGATCCAACACTACACTGATCAGGTCAATATGATTAGAAAGAAACTTTTGGCAGCTCAGAGTCGACAAAAGAGTTATGCAGACCAACGAAGAAGAGAGCTAGCTTTTGAAGCGGGAGATCATGTATTTCTCAAGGTATCACCCACCAAGAGTGTTTTTCGATTCGGAAAGAAGGGAAAATTGAGCCCAAGATACATTGGTCCATTCGAGATTTTGGAAAAAGTTGGAGAGGTTGCATATCGAATTGCACTCCCACCGCAGTATGGTCATGTTCATCCAGTATTTCACGTGTCGATGTTAAGGAAGTATGTACCTGATCCTTCGCATGTGATAGACTATGAAGAAGTTGATTTGCAAGAGGACATGACAACCGATGAAAAACCGCTTCGGATCATAGACAGAAAGGAGCATGTATTGCGAAAGAAGACAATCCCACTAGTTCAAGTGGAATGGCAGCATCATGGCATCAAAGAATGCACGTGGGAGCCAGAAGAAGACATGAGAAAGAATTACCCTCAACTGTTTCAATAAGGTACGCTTAAATTTCGAGGACGAAATTTCTTTTTAGGGGGGGAGGATGTAACGCCCATGATCTCTTTCCTTTTTCTTTATTTATGGAAAACATTAATAGGGGGAAGAATTATAAACGGCAGATTTAATTGAAGGTTACGTAAAATGAAAACTGACAATTAAATCATAGAGGAAGCAGTTTTGGAAAGAAAAGAAGGGGAAAGAAACAACTGACGGGTGATTGATTTCCTTGTGAGAGATTGAAAATTAGTCATCTCTTATTGCTGCAGCCCTCAACGGGAGACTCCAACGACAAGAGAAAGAAAGAAAGGAAGAGAGAGAGAGAGAGAGGGACGTCCTCATCTTTGCCCTCTTTCTAGTTGAAGATTGAAGTGGTTGGCTGCTAGAAAGGGACGAGAAGCAAAAGGAGAAGTCATTTCGGAATAAAAAAAAAGGTATGGGAATATTCAACTATGAATAAAGCATGAAGCCGTATTTTTTATTTCTTATCGAATATGTAGATCTATGTATCTTGGTGCATGAATATGAATCTATGCATGAGTTGTAGTATGGGGATTTTCAGTGACGAATGTATCATGATGCCTATGTATTTTGATTGCTTATAGATATATATCCATGAGAATCTATGTATGTATATACCTAGAGACGAATCCATGCTTGAGACACTGAAATGTTATAATGTGTTCTTAGTTCAAGATATCCCTGTTAAAGTAGGCTAGGTACAGATTTGAATGTAAGGCATGTGAATCCTAGCTGAGTTTTGAAAAAGAAAAACATATACATGAACGGGTAAATTTTAGTGACCTTGACGTGAAACTATAAAGGGGGAATGTTGAATACCGTGGATTCAGCATGTTTCCAAATCTCTAGGGGTAGATGGGAACCTCTGTTCTACCATCCCTTCCTGTGAAGAACGAATCCCTCAACTCCTTTGTTTCTGCCAGGAGCGTCGATAGCAGAGTTCGAAATTTTGCATATGCCTGCCAGACGGAATGCCTACTATTTTCCTTGTTGTCACTGTTCGCCTCAAGCTGCCGTTTCTTTATTTATTTATTTTTCTTTTCCCTTTGAGATTCATGCGACAACGGAACGGAGACTCGGGTGACCTATGGGAGCGTTCTTTCTCCCGAGCTGTCCACCGTTTCCTTTTTCTTTGGTCTCCCTATTACCAAAGGACGTCGAGAAAGAGGAAAATGAAGTGCAGTCGCCTCGATTGTTCCACTACTGTCTGCGGCAGAACCTATCTTCAGTTTTTCTGCATTGACAGCAGCTGGGGACAAATCGTGGATTTTCGTCGCCCTTTTTGCCCTCTGAATCGAACGGCAGCAACTTCCATAGCAACCGGGCAGGGGAGGGCCCGATGGCTTTTCCTTCTCTCTGTTGCCCATAAATCGAGGGCACAATCGGGGTTCTTCAGCTCACCTTCCTGCACACAGAGGAAGGCTAGAGAGGAAGAGTCCCTCTCTGGTTTCGTCTGCCTTTGGAGAATGGTGGAAGCCTCACCGTCGGACGAACGGGAAGAAGAAAAAGGAGTTCCCGCGTGAGACGGAGAGCTTTCTGGTTTTGGGTGTGGAAGAGTGGTGGAAGTCATCGCCGGTCGAACGAGAGGAGGACGGAGCTCTCGTGTGGAGAGAAAAAAAAATTGGGCGTAAAATGAGAAAAAAAAAGAGAATGGGAGCAGCAGAGGAGACGACGGCGGTTGGGAGCGTCGGACGATCGGTTGGGGCTGCGCCGAAAGAATTCGAACAGGGGATCTCTCGGGAGAAGGAGATCCCTCTTCCTGGTTTTGGGTGGCTGAAGGCCGGTGGAGGCTCCACCGTCGAACGAGAAAAAGAAGAGGAGCTCCCTTACGAAGAGAGAGAAAACGAAGCGGTGAAATGAAGAAAAACGAGTGCATTTCGTTTTTATATCAAAACTCATAAATTACAAAACGGGTCCACCTCTTTTGCAAAATTGGTGGAAAGACTGTTATAATTTTGAAACTTCCATGCCGCCACACTTTGGTGAAAATTTTTGCAAAAAGAGGCTGTGAAAATTATTTTCAATATGAGTCTAACATCTTACATGAAATAGCGAAATAGCACCCTCCGGTTCTTGAAATTTGCCAAAAGAGGGTTGTTACAAATGAAAAACGAAATGAGATGTTTTATTACTTTTTGATGCTCTTTGTGGTGTTTAAAATTTCAGAAATATGGTTCTGAAATTAACTTTGGAACCATTAGAGGAGGAAAGTCACGTTTTGAGAATGTAAATATAAATTTTATTGTTTGAAATAAGGATTATAATATTGCTAATGAGGTTTCTCGATGCGATGAGTTTTCTCTATTACTATTAAATTAAGATTTAAAACAGCTGAATTATTCTGTTTGGGAAACCGAGCCTGAGGGCGGTTTCTGTGAGAGGTACTAGACGATGTTAACATTGGCAAACCCTCACTTTTGAAATTCGAAGGCGAAACGTGGACTTTGTACGATGGTTTATGCGAGTGCGAGCTTTCTGTTTTGTCCAGTGTTTGGTTTCGTCCCAGGAGGTAGTGGTCACACTCCTCTGGCTGTACTGGAGGGCCCACAGGGTATTGGGCGGCACAAGGGCTCGGGATTCTGTTCTGTTTCTGTTTGGGAGCGAGACTCCTGGTCTCTCCACCCGGGTTCCTAGAGAGACCATGCTGCTGCAGCGGCGATCTGGGATATCTCAGGAGGCTTCACTTCAGGTACCCTCGATCCGTTAGATCGCCTGGTGAAGAGATGTTCTGTTCTGCCCGTGAGTGCCCACGGGGATTTCTGTTGCTCGACACGATGACTATGCATTGTCATAGAACCACGGTTGGAAGCTACGAAATTTTGGAGGTTGTGCACACCTCGTTCTGTCTTTGATGATGTGATGTAACTCTGATATGTGTTAAGTTTTGGAAAACTTATGGTTGTAGTTCATAAGAACTTTTGGAATCATTTTACGAAACAAATATTATTTTGGCCATGTTCCATTAATGGCTGGATTTTCTCATACTCAGAGGAATTCTGACCCTTCTTTCTATCTCTACAGTTAGTCCTTGATAGATTTTGGCTTTGGAGCGACGACCTCAGTCTTGTGATGGACGGCATTGGCATTCTGGACACTGCGTCGGTTTTGGGGACTTGTGTTTATTTTTTTGTTGGGTCCAAGTATTTTATTATTGAAATAAAACCATGTCTGATTTCTTTATGTTCTGGTCATGACTCAATATTGCTTCCGCTATTATAAAAATGAAAGAAAATTTTTGGTGTCAAAATTTGGGTCGCGACAGCAAGGAGGAGAAACTAACGTGAAAGTGAGAGAGCAAGGATGGAGATTGAAACCCGAAATTTACAGGAAGCACTGCGGCACCTTCCCGGCCCTTGTCCTCTCATTCTTTCCCGTCAGACCTCGTTGCTGTCGTGTCGCGGTTAGAGAGAGAGAGAGACGTGCGAAGACAAAGAATGAAATCAGCAGGAAGTGGGAGAGCCAGAAAGGAGAAATTAACGTGAATTGAGAGAGCAATGACGAAGAAGGAAAAACGAAATTAAGACGAAGACATCTGCAAGGAAGACCTCGTCGTCTCATTATCTTTTCGCTGCTGAGACCGTCATCATCGTGTCGAGAGGGAGACATCTGCAAGGAAGAAAAGAAAGGAAAGAAATGACCTTCATGAAGGAGGTGGTGGCAGACCTTGATCAAGGAAGAGTTGACGGGAGGATTAGTAGCCGAGAGGAGGCGTCCGATGATGGTGAGACTTGTTAACTAGCCTATTTGCAATTTCCTTGAGGCTGTAACCTTCTTGCTTCTCCATGTCTCTGTTTGTTGCATCGGTCTGAAATTAGCATGTGATTTTGTCAAAAGCTGAATTTATTACGAATAGGCAAAAAAAAAATACTATCATATACACATTTTACAAAAAATTCAAAACAAAAAAAAAAAATCAGCAAATAAAATAATATTTAAAGAATATATATGTTTATATAAGTGTTGTATAATAGCAATTTATAGAAGCTTTCCATCAAATTTTGATCCTTATATTTAAACATGTAAATAAACAACCACAATATTTATCCACTTCAATGTATTTGAAGGTAGTTTGGGGCATCACATTTTAAAGTCTTCCTTCAATTGTTTTACCATTTTTAAAGTAAGGATCTGCTCTCGTTAAATCAATATTGTAAGTTGTTTTATGAACGAGCTTTTGTAATTGTGAGAGAGTGAGGGTCGATCGGCTGTTCTGCCGGGTAAAGATGAAATTCAGAGAGAGAGAGACAGAGCGTGCGAGGACGAAACAAAATTAGCAGGAAGCCAGAGAGCAAGGAGGGAGAAACTAACGTGAATGTGAGAGAGCAAGGATGGAGATTGAAACCCGAAATTTACAGGAAGCACTGCGGCACCTTCCCGGCCCTTGTCCTCTCATTCTTTCCCGTCAGACCTCGTTGCCGTTGTGTCGTGGTTAGAGAGAGAGAGAGAGAGAGAGCGTGCAAAGACGAAGAATGAAATCAGCAGGAAGTGGGAGAGCCAGAAAGGAGAAATTAACGTGAATTGAGAGAGCAATGACGAAGAAGGAAAAACGAAATTAAGACGAAGACATCTGCAAGGAAGACCTCGTCCTTTCATTATCCTTTTGCTGCTGAGACCGTCGTCATCGTGTCGGTGAAAGAGTGGGAGAGGGAGATATCTGCAAGGAAGAAAAGAAAGGAAAGAAATGACCTTCATGAAGGAGGTGGTGGCAGACCTTGATCAAGGAAGAGTTGAGGGGAGGATTAGTAGCTGAGAGGAGGCGTCCGATGATGGTGAGACTTGTTAACTAGCCCATTTGCAATTTCCTTGAGGCTGTAACCTTCTTGCCTCTCCATGTCTCTGTTTGTTGCATCGGTCTGAAATTAGCATGTGATTTTGTCAAAAGCTGAATTTATTACGAATAGGCAAAAAAACAATACTATCACATACACATTTTACAAAAAATTTAAAACCAAAAAAACAATATAAGCAAATAAAATAATATTTAAAGAATATATATGTATATATAAGTGGTGTATAATAGCAATTTATAGAAGCTTTCCATCAAATTTTCGATCCTTATATTTAAACATGTAAATAAACAACCACAATATTTATCCACTTCAATGTATTTGAAGGTAGTTTGGGGCATCACATTTTAAAGTCTTCCTTCAATTGTTTTACCATTTTTAAGGTAAGGATCTGCTCTCGTTAAATCAATATTGTAAGTTGTTTTATCAACGAGCTTTTGTAATTGTGAGAGAGAGAGAGTCGATCGGCTGTTCTGCCCGGTAAAGATGAAATTCAGAGGGAGAGTGAGAGATGACGTGCGAGGACGAAACGAAATTAGCAGGAAGCCAGAGAGCAAGGAGGGAGAAACTAACGTGAAAGTGAGAGAGCAAGGATGGAGATTGAAAACCGAAATTTACAGCAAGCACTGCGGCACCTTCCCAGCCCTTGTCCTCTCATTCTTTCCCGTCAGACCTCGTTGCTGTCGTGTCGCGGTTAGAGAGAGAGAGAGAGCATTGCGAAGACGAAGAATGAAATCAGCAGGAAGTGGGAGAGCCAGAAAGGTGAAATTAACGTGAATTGAGAGAGCAATGACGAAGAAGGAAAAACGAAATTAAGACGAAGACATCTGCAAGGAAGACCTCGTCCTTTCATTATCTTTTCGCTGCTGAGACCGTCGTCGTCGTGTCGGTGAAAGAGAGGGAGAGGGAGAGGGAGATATCTGCAAGGAAGAAAAGAAAGGAAAGAAATGACCTTCATGAAAGAGGTGGTGGCAGACCTTGATCAAGGAAGAGTTGAGGGGAGGATTAGTCACCGAGAGGAGGCGTCCGACGATGGTGATACTTGTTAACTAGCCCATTTGCAATTTGCTTGAGGCTGTAACCTTCTTGCGTCTCCATGTCTCTGTTTGTTGCATCGGTCTGAAATTAGCATGTGATTTTGTCAAAAGCTGAATTTATTACGAATAGGCAAAAAAACAATACTATCATATACACATTTTACAAAAAATTCAAAACCAAAAAAACAATATTAGCAAATAAAATAATATTTAAATAATATATATGTATATATAAGTGGTGTATAGTAGCAATTTTTGGAAGCTTTCCATCAAATTTTCGATCCTTACATTTAAACATGTAAATAAACAACCACAATATTTATCCACTTCAATGTATTTGAAGGTAGTTTGGGGCATCACATTTTAAAGTCTTCCTTCAATTGTTTTACCATTTTTAAAGTAAGGATCTGCTCTCGTTAAATCAACATTGTAAGTTGTTTTATGAACGAGCTTTTGTAATTGTGAGAGAGAGAGAGTCGATCGGCTCTTCTGCCCGGTAAAGATGAAATTCAGAGAGAGAGAGACAGAGCGTGCGAGGACGAAACAAAATGTGCAGGAAGCCAGAGAGCAAGGAGGGAGAAACTAGCGTGAAAGTGAGAGAGCAAGGATGGAGATTGAAACCCGAAATTTACAGGAAGCACTGCAGCACCTTCCCGGCACTTGTCCTCTCATTCTTTCCCGTCAGACCTCGTTGCCGTTGTGTCGTGGTTAGAGAGAGAGAGAGAGCGTGCGAAGACGAAGAATGAAATCAGCAGGAAGTGGGAGAGCCAGAAAGGTGAAATTAACGTGAATTGAGAGTGCAATGACGAAGAAGGAAAAACGAAATTAAGACGAAGACATCTGCAAGGAAGACCTCGTCCTTTCATTATCTTTTCGCTGCTGAGACCGTCGTCGTCGTGTCGGTGAAAGAGAGGGAGAGGGAGATATCTGCAAGGAAGAAAAGAAAGGAAAGAAATGACCTTCATGAAGGAGGTGGTGGCAGACATTGATCAAGGAAGAGTTGACGGGAGGATTAGTATCCGAGAGGCGGCGTCCGATGATGGTTAGACTTGTTAACTAGCCCATTTGCAATTTCCTTGAGGCTGTAACCTTCTTGCGTCTCCATGTCTCTGTTTGTTGCATCGGTCTGAAATTAGCATGTGATTTTGTCAAAAGCTGAATTTATTACGAATAGGCAAAAAAACAATACTATCACATACACATTTTACAAAAAATTCAAAACCAAAAAAACAATATAATCAAATAAAATAATATTTAAAGAATATATATGTATATATAAGTGGTGTTTAATCGCAATTTATAGAAGCTTTCCATCAAATTTTCGATCCTTATATTTAGACATGTAAATAAACAACCACAATATTTATCCACTTCAATGTATTTGAAGGTAGTTTGGGGCATCACATTTTAAAGTCTTCCTTCAATTGTTTTACCATTTTTTAGGTAAGGATCTGCTCTCGTTAAATCAATATTGTAAGTTGTTTTATGAACGAGCTTTTGTAATTGTGAGAGAGAGAGAGTCGATCGGCTGTTCTGCCCGGTAAAGATGAAATTCAGAGAGAGAGAGAGAGAGAGAGAACGTGCGAGGACGAAACGAAATTAGCAGGAAGCCAGAGAGCAAGGAGGGAGAAACTAACTCGAAAGTGAGAGAGCAAGGATGGAGATTGAAACCCGAAATTTGCAGGAAGCACTGCGGCACCATCCCAGCCCTTGTCCTCTCATTCTTTCCCGTCAGACCTCGTTGCTGTCGTGTCGCGGTTAGAGAGAGAGAGAGAGCGTTGCGAAGACGAAGAATGAAATCAGCAGGAAGTGGGAGAGCCAGAAAGGAGAAATTAACGTGAATTGAGAGAGCAATGACGAAGAAAGAAAAACGAAATTAAGACGAAGACATCTGCAAGGAAGACCTCGTCCTTTCATTATCTTTTCGCTGCTGAGACCGTCGTCGTCGTGTCGGTGAAAGAGTGGGAGAGGGAGATATCTGCAAGGAAGAAAAGAAAGGAAAGAAATGACCTTCATGAAGGAGGTGGTGGCAGACCTTGATCAAGGAAGAGTTGACGGGATGATTAGTAGCCGAGAGGAGGCGTCCGATGATGGTGAGACTTGTAAACTAGCCCATTTGCAAGTTCCTTGAGGCTGTAACCTTCTTGCGTCTCCATGTCTCTGTTTGTTGCATGGTCTGAAATTAGCATGTGATTTTGTCAAAAGCTGAATTTATTACGAATAGGCAAAAAAACAATACTATCATATACACATTTTACAAAAAATTCAAAACCAAAAAAACAATATTAGCAAATAAAATAATATTTAAAGAATATATATGTATATATAAGTGGTGTATAATAGCAATTTATAGAAGCTTTCCATCAAATTTTCAATCCTTATATTTAAACATGTAAACAAACAACCACAATATTTATCCACTTCAATGTATTTGAAGGTAGTTTTCGGCATCACATTTTAAAGTCTTCCTTCAATTGTTTTACCATTTTTAAAGTAAGGATCTGCTCTCGTTAAATCAGTATTGTAAGTTGTTTTATTAACGAGTATTTGTAATTGTGAGAGAGAGAGAGTCGATCGGCTGTTCTGCCCTGTAAAGATGAAATTCAGAGAGAGAGAGAGAGAGAGAACGTGCGAGGACGAAACGAAATTAGCAGGAAGCCAGAGAGCAGGGAGGGAGAAACTAACGTGAAAGTGAGAGAGCAAGGATGGAGATTGAAACCCGAAATTTACAGGAAGCACTGCGGCACCTTCCCGGCCCTTGTCCTCTCATTCTTTCCCGTCAGACCTCGTTGCTGTCGTGTCGCGGTTAGAGAGAGAGAGACTTCGTCCTCTCATTATCTTTTCGCTGCTGAGACCGTCGTCATCGTGTCGGAGAAAGAGAGGGAGAGGGAGACATCTGCAAGGAAGAAAAGAAAGGAAAGAAATGACCTTCATGAAGGAGGTGGTGGCAGACCTTGATCAAGCAAGAGTTGACGGGAGGATTAGTAGCCGAGAGGAGGCGTCCGATGATGGTGAGACTTGTTAACTAGCCATTTGCAATTTCCTTGAGGCTGTAACCTTCTTGCGTCTCCACGTCTCTGTTTGTTGCATCGGTCTGAAATTTTCGTGTGATTTTGTCAAAATTGAAGCGCAAACTGGGCTGGAAAGAAGTGTATCCTCTCGGAGTAGCAGGATTAAGTATAACCTGCTGATTGGATTTGCACTTATGAATCCTGCTTCCACCAGCCTTTTCACGGCGGGTTCCCCCTCCCATGCCTTGTACGTGGGCTTCACTGCTCTTGGCACAGCCGGCTCCCTCTTCCTTTCTTATGCAGGTGGGTAGTGCTTCTAACTTTCTAAATTATTTCATGTGTTCTTCGTTCTTAATTATATGTATCATCAGTGTCAACTTAATTCTTTCATTGGCCAGAAGCACCAGCTAGTTACTTAACTGCCCGATCTACTGCATTCAATCTTTCTTCTCCGATGTACAACCGGAGAAAAAATCAGCAAACTAATTGGTAACATGTTGCAGGTTACAAACTGCAAAGCAATGTTCAGGAAACCCTTCTGCTGGGCTCCACCATGCGCCTTCTTGGAGCCCTTTCGATGCTGGGTTTTCAGGCTTCACTACAAGCTGAGCTTTTTCCATGCCGACATTGAGGTATTGCTGGAATATTTTGGTGCCTATATACTGGTCCTTTTTTAAAGCAATTGGATGTTTTAAACGATGCAGACCTGGCACTTATCATATACAAATTGGATATATATATATATATATGTATATTTCTACATTTCTGGTCATATCTTGGAGATGGTCAGGCTACATAAGCTGGTCTCCTTCTGTATCCGAACACTTCAACATCCGAGCCCAAGATTCATGAAAAAGATTCGACCCGATTAGATATAGATGATTTAAAAAGTAGGAGTCTGAGTCTGAATCCAAACTTATTGTATGATGGATCTGACCCCATTAATCCAAACAAATTATTTAATATTAGTGTCTGTCCATTATTTTCCCATTTAGAAATGCATCTCTTCTTTGTTCTGCCCTAAATTTTTTGCAGGCTAGCTATTTTCTGGAGGCCAAAAAAATAAAGGCATCCTGCATGTGGGTGGCAAAGCTAGCTTTTTATCAACATGGAAATTAATGATGATTTGGAAATTGTCCAACTTTTCCCATGGAAACAAATATGCATGGCGTAGAAATTGGAAGAGTATGACGGTTTCTAGGAAATTTAATTATTGCAGTTCTTATTGCTCTATCATGTGCCACTGGAGAAGACTCGGTGGGAGTGATTTAGGCAGTAATCCTAGTAATCCTGCTCAAACGTGTGAAGTTTGACTAGACTATCAACCCAATGTAAAGCTCCGACTCATTAGGGTCTAGGTCCAAAGGGACCAGGCACGGTAAATCCCTTGTTTCCCCCCTTTGCCCTCCGAATCTGTTAACAGGGAACTCATCACTGGGTTCTATTGGTGGGAAAACTAACTACAGCAGTACTTAAAAATAGGTGGAAATGATTAAGAGATGATCATGAAATCAAATATATCACCTGAGCTTGTGCTTTACGGGTTAATATTCAATGATGACTAAATAAAGTAATGCATGAATGATATTGATAGATATCCTTGCTTATATATCTTATACATGGTTTGAATATCCTCCTGTTATAATGTTGTAACATATTGTTGTGTATGTGTGAGTGACATCTTCACACACCTCGTGTGTGAGCCTATCAAATATGTGAAAGCATACTCATGCTTTGAAAATATTATTTTTCAGGTGATTTTGGTGCCCCACAACAATGAGCAAGGAAAATCATGGAAGATCTAACTGTTTTGGTGTGCAAATTTTTATCCAACTGTTATTATATATATATATATATATATATATATATATATATATATATATATATATATATATATATATATATATATATATATATATATATATATATATATATGGGTTTGCAACTACATAACTAGTGGTGGGGCCATCAATATGTAAATTATAAGGTTGATTTTTATTGGTATAGACTTCCAGACATGTGTTTGGTTGTGAACTATACTATCAATGAATGTAAACCTGGTCTTTAGATTGATTAGAACCATTAACTGCCTAGGATAGATCACGTCATGTGCTAATACACAATAAATTATCTTTACATGCTTTATGATGGACCAGACCTATGCCAACTACATAGGTCATGTGATTATAAATGTCGTGCTACACCCATGAATGAATGAATATAAAAAAAATTGGGCTACTTTCAGGATGTTACACTTAAGACAACAGAGTATTTTTTGTTTGACCAGTGTTCTAAAACAAAAATTCACCAAACTATCCTGGTCCCCTTGCCCCTTTTTTTTTTTAGGGTGGGGGGGCGGGGGGATGGGGGAAGAGACCGGGGTTGGGGGTGAGGTTATTAGAGCAGTTAAAGAAAGCTATAAATAATTAATAAAAGGAAGTTGATGGTGGCAATGGAAAGATGAAGCTATTGAATACAAAAATCATATGAATATGAAGAAGAATAGACAAATGCAAGAATGATCTGTTGTGTTGATAAAGCATCATATAGAAGACAATCATTCTATAAGTAGAGCTCTGATCTAAGCTAGAAAGGAAATGTTAGATCACATAACTTGTTCTGATATGTAATGTGAACACACTTGTCAAATTCAAATGGGTTTATCGAACTTATCTGCACACTTTGGAATCACACAACAGTTATACCTCTTGATGTTTTATTTGTGATAGTACGATAGTTAGTCAATGTTGTCATAGATGTAGGCTGTCTTTAAGTAGAACTACGTAACATGCCATCTCCTCTCTCTCTCTCTCTCTCTCTCTCTTATTTCTCTCATATATTGCAACATTTAACGATATCAAAGTAAACTATGTCTTCTATATCAGTGCAATCTATGGCTCTTGCTTTAGTTGTGTATTGGAATGATTTATAGTGAAGCTTGATTGCAACAATGATAGTTGTGAAAATATTAGATTTAATCTGTGATGTTTAGTTAAGACATTCTCAAATATGTGGATAACCGCATCCATGCCTACCTCTAAAAGTTAAGGATAAAGTATGATTAACTTTGAGTTGAATCAAGGCTACCATCACTAAATTAGTGGTCAGCCAAATTATCCTTCACAATAATCTCAAGAAGTGTGCTTATTCATTGAGAAAGCATTTGTCTCATAGTCGAATTTATAGATTATTCAAGTTGAGCATAATCTCCAAAATGTGTCTAAATGTGAAAAATGCACAGTTGGCTATATCAGTCATGTGAAGTTATTCATTGATTGAGAAAGCTCAGTTGATGACAATATAAACAAGGATGACTTGGTTATGCATGTGCTTAATGGCTAGGAAGTATGAAAATTTTGTCACCATCATGACAACTTTGAACTATCTTCTCCCATCCTGTGAGATCCATAACCTTCTAATAAATCAAAAGAAACATTTAGAGCTCCTTAATGAGAAGTAACAACCAATGAGCGAGTTTTCAATAGTTGCTTCTTTGCTCGAAGTGGTTGTGCCCATGGCAGAGGTAGGGGCATAAATAAAGGTGTTAGATGATCTAATTCAAGCTTTAAAGTTCATGAAAAGGTAGGCATACATGATCAAAACGCATATAGTTAAATAATTTGTCAACTATATGGTAGGAGGAATCATGTGTCCATAGAATGTATGATTTACGAAAGCCTGGTAATGACTATAAAACCAATGCAAAACACACATGGCATCTAGATATATGTGTCACATATCATGTTGTCCCTTTAGATCAAGGTTTAGTGGCAAAACGCGAGTATTTTGAGTCAGCCGCTATGATAGTGGGCAATGACTTGAAATGTTCCAAAACACAAATATAGGTAAAATGGAACCTCGATGCAAAAATTAGAGGCATATGTTTACAAATGTCCTTCATGTTCCAAAAAGAAAGTAAAATCTTCTATTAGCATCATTCATGTTTGCCCTGCTTCCTCTATAATTAACAACGCCTAAACTTGAGAAATTTCATCTTATATGATCTTATCTATCAATAGCCACAGCTATCCTCAAAACAATATGAAAGCCACCAAACTCTTCAGTTCCATTGACTTCTACAACCGAATGTCCTACCCTTGAATCTCCAACTCAATCATGTGTTAATCTTGAAATTGACTTACACTCTCCCACTTCACTATCTTTTACTCTTGAGCTTAGACACATGATAATGGATGGTACACTCAACGTAATTTATTTCAAACTATAGTCCAAAATATTGAGAAACAAACCATGGTCTGAACATGGATTCATATGAACTAACATATTTTTATCAAGAAAACCTTTACATAGAATATCAACAAACCATATATGCAATAAAAAATAGTTGTTCATGCAAAAAGGAAAACATGTTTGCATGCAAAAGAATATCTTTAGCACCATTCGATGCAAGTGAATTTATATAATCAAGCAAAATGATGATTTGTCTACATGTAGAATTAAATCTTAGTTAGTAGAGAAGGGTGTAGTCAAGAGGAAGGGATATGCTGCTTTCACACATGTTTTCTTGTTAATAATCTAATCTCAATGAAAATTATCGTGATTATTACCTTTAGTAAAAGATGGCTTATAACTAGTTTGATACTAATGTAATGCCTCTCTCAGGAATAAAATATGAGTCTAAGCTAGCAGCATATGGAAAAAAAAAAGGTAAGGAAGAAAAAGACACAAGAAATAAGGTGGTTAGGTTTAAAAAGCCTACATCCACTATCAAACAAGTTTGAAAGCTTAATTTTTTTTCTCTGTTGTCACTCTCTCCCTCCCTCTCTATCTATTCTTTCAATAATTGGAAGCACATGGTACAAGCCTCCAATATAACCCTTTTCTAGGCAAGGTTTTATATCGATACGTTCTTAGCCAATATAGAAAAACAATGATGGGGATAAAAAAATGTCAGCTGTTCTCCAAGTTATCCATTTTTATCTTCATCCTTTGCCATTGCAGTTACGACTTCAAGTTGAGGCAATCCATCATCCTTACTTGGCTAACTACTTAATCTATTCATCCTTATTAACTATCTTTAGCTTCCACCGACCTCATACATAGCTCCTCAACTCCACCTTGGCTTGTATGAATCAACTCACTATCAATGAGAATCGACAATGTTGATTATGTTCAAACATTTCTAGAATATACTTCGAGTTACCACCGATATGAATATATCTGCTCCATTCTCTTCGGTCTTTACCTTGGTTAAACTAACATGGATCTTCAGATGATATCCACTCTCTAACTTTATAATATCTTATGTATATGTGTTTATTTATAGCATGGAATACTTGGTTTTTGGCTAAATGAATAACACTTTAGCTGTCGCAGCTCCTCGGCATACCTTTTTTATCCAAACCAAGTTGTCTGAGTACTCCTTTTACCATAATGCTTTTTCTCTGGTTTCTATTAGACCCATATATTCAACTTCCATAGTAGAGAGAGTTCTGGTTCCTTGAAATACAAAATTGGACCACAATAAGGTAGACAGACAACCGACCATTGATTGTCTAGGGTCTAAAGCTCCACTATATTTTGCATCCACATAACCAATTTCTTGTGGTGATGATGAATTATCAAATAAACTGCATATATCTTGTGAATTTGCATATATTTAATGGCATTCTTGACTGCTAACGAGCATCATCCTTGGATTGATCATGAATTGCTCACACACTAACCACTTGACAAAGATCTGGTTGGGTGTACATTAGACAACTTACAGTGTTTATGTATGGTACTTTTGCTGTTTGCTCCACCTATTCTTTTAACTTAGGGCTGTCATCTTTGGTCAACTTCTAGTCAATTAGCAATGGTGCTGAGACCGGTCGAGCATCCGCCATGTTGTTGCATGTAACTTGTCTGGTTCACCAATAGCTTGCTAGTCTTCATGTTTCTCTTGATTTCCATACCAAGAATCTTCTTTGCTTCACCAAGATCCTTCATTGCAAAGTCTATACTTGATAGTGACTTAAACCATATTAGCTTAGACTTGTTTTCAAAAACAACTAACATATCATCAATGTATCTTGGCAACATTACATATGAACTGTCTTTCAGTACCTTGAGATACAGATGACAATCATAGTCACAATGAACAAAATTATGACTAATCATAATGGAATAAAACATTTGTACTATTCTTGTGGAGTTTGCTTCAAACCATACAAAGTCTTCTTTAACTTGCAAACACAATTTGTTTTGCCTTGGACTTGAAAGCCTTCAAGTTGCTCACATAAATTTGTTCTTCTCCATGTGAAAAAGTTTATATTAAGTTGATGTAGTTCTAAATTAAGCAATGTGACCAACATAAGTATCACATGATTGAAGTATGCCTAAAGATGGGGAAGAAATCTTATTCCAATCTAATCCTTTTTCCATGCATATATCATATAGTGACAAGTTTGGCTTTCTATTTTGTAGCTCCATTGTCAAATGTTGCTTCATTCTTCTTGTAAAACCCACTTGCAACCAATGGGTTTCTTTCTCTTGGGCAACTCCACTAGATCCCAAGTTTCATTTGAATGGAGAGACTTCATTTCTTCTTGCATAGCCATCAACTAATGATTTATCTTTTTTTATGTTGAGTGGCTTCTCATAGCTCGTTGGTTCATGAAGACCATCAAACAATGCAAACACAATTGAATTACAGGTAGACGTACCTTTGGAGTGGCCTTGTTGTTCTGTTTGGTTGAACCATAGCTATTGAATGTGACTGAATGAATCTTCTATCTCTGAACTTGTGTGAACAATAAGTTCATCATCATTCCATTCCGTGTTTTGATGCTCCACCATAATAGTTTGCTTCTTAACCTGATCCTTTTGAGATTCATCATCTAATGGCGTCGATGTGGTTCCTTTCATTATAGAGTGCCCATCAAAAACCACACTCATACTAATAAAAAGATCTTGGGTTATTTGGATCCCACAATCTATAAATCTTTACTCCTTTTTTTATACAGCAAATATGTATTTTATTGATTATCTTGGACTTGAACATAGGCAATACATCCAAATATATGAAGAACAGTGTAATCTATTGTCTTTCTTATCCAAACCTCTTGAGGCACCTTGAAGTAGATGGTACTCAAATGAGTTTTGATTACAATAACATGTAATGGCTGTTGCCTCTATCCAAAATATCTTGGAAGAGCAGTAGTTAACACATGCATCTAGCACACTTTAATGAAGTTTGATTTATCCTTTCAACCATGGCATTCTGTTGTGTTGTTCCTTTTCAAGTAAAGTGCCTTATAATACTTTCTAATCTGTAGAATTCATCAAACTCTTGGTTTTTAAATTCTCTTTCATTATTGCTTCGTAGATATTTTTGATTTGCTTTCTTGTTTGCTTTTCTATAATGGTTTTGGTTCTTTCCGTTCCCAAAACACCTCATTTTTCTGCTTCATAAAGTAAACCCAAACCATTCCATAAAAATCATTAATGATGCTCATGAAATAGTGTGATCCAACTACAGAAGAATGCTACACTATGCCCTAAACATTTGTGTGAATATATTATTGGATGTCTCTACTTATGTAAGAACGAAATTCGAAACTCGCTTGATGTTGCTTTCCTTGTATACACCAATCACAAAAACTAATGGCATGTGTCTTGAGCCCTTTCAAAAGTATCCTATGGAGCTCTTTCATACCTTTCTCTCCTAGATGTGTGAGTCTCATTTACCACAGTCTCATTAGTGCTTCCTATTAATGCATATAAAGTGCCCTTTTGTTGTGGCTTCATTACAACTAATATTCCCTTTGACAATTTAATTGGACCATTTGATGTTGTTAATTGTACCAGCAACATTTAGGCACCCTAAAGATATTAAAGTTTCATTAAATTTTGGACATGTTGTAGCTCACAATGCTTCATTGATACTCCATAAAACATCTTAATTTTTAGAATTTCAATGCTAATAACTTTGAATTTAGTATTATTATCCATAAAATAGTTTCTCCATCACAAGAAATATAAGAATTAAACCATTATCAATGTGGACACATATGATATGATTCACCTGCATCCAAAATGTAGTAATCTGTTAAAGATAGACATTCATGATATGCTGAACATAAATACTCATTAGCATCTATTTCTAACAAACTCTTTGCTTTTGCAACCCAATAGAGGAAGAGGTTGATATAGATATCGTCTTCTTTTGATTCTTATGATCACCTAAGTTCATTAATGTTTTGCAAAATCTTGACGTATGACTCTCATGGCAGTAAACACATCAACATCACTATTATCATTCTTAGATCCTCTTGATTTAAATCGATAGTTCTTTTTAGAAAATTTTTTTCCTTGGTTTTTGTATGACCTCTTTTCTCCATATCCACGACTAGTCCTTCTGCTTACATTTCACTAGTACCAGAGTTTTTCATATTCTTTTCATAAAATAAAGAGTACTAGTTGCATTATCTAACCTAACTGTCTTTCTTTCAAAGAGTATTGTGGTTACTAAATAAACATACGACCTAGCTAACATCTTAATCAAGAATGCTGCCTTTTTTTATCATCTATTTTACACTCTTACTCAGAAGTTGAGAAATAAGTAAATTCATTAAGATGCACAAGAATATTTTCTCCCTCTTTCATGTGAAGGCAATAAAGTCACTGCTTCAAATGTAGTTTGTTTATGTGATTCTTACCCATATTCATGTTTTAAAGGTTGTTCCTAATTTTATTGTCATTTTTTCATGGATAATGTTGTGGATGACATTGTTTCCTAAGTGTTGTTGGATTGCACTGACAACTGGCCTTTGCATCTGCCATGTTACATTGCTTGCCTGCCATCCCATTCCTGCCACTTACCACATCCCATTAGATTAGCAAGTCCTGCATATGTTGTTGATATAAGCAGAAGTTATTTTTCCCCTTAAACTTCTCAATCTTATGCTTTGTTACTGACATCTTTCACTAAGCTCTGATACCACTTGTTATATCTCTCTAATGAACAAAATAAGGGTTTCAACTGCAACATATCCGAAAAGAATAAAAGGAAGAAAAAAAAGCACACAATGTTTAAGGTCGTTCAATTTAAACACCCTGTGTCTACCATCAAACAAGTGAGGAGTCTTCTCTCTCTCTCTCTCTCTCTATTTATCTTTCCTTCACTATTTTGGAAGCACACAGTACAAGCCTGAATTGTGAGCCTTTATATGCAAGGCTTTACATCAGATTAGTTCTTAGCCGATATTTAAAAGTAATGATGGGGTGGGGATAAACAAAAGCAGTACCAAATGTCTTCCTAGTTATCCATTTCTATATTCATCCTTTGCCTAAAGGAAAGACTTCAAGCTGAAGCAATCCACCAACCATATTTGGTTAACTACTTAATCTTTTCATCTTTTCCAACTTTCTCTAGCTTCCACCAACCTAACACACAGCTCCTTCACCAGCCTTTTCATTCTTGTGCAAGCCAACCTCAACAATTAATAATGCCTTTTTACATAGATGGTGTCAACATGATGCAACCACTTATGTATATTGATCTGATACTACCACAATCTTATGTAAAATTAACAAAGACTTAATATGGCCTAAGGCAATTATTTCTAGAATGGTTTTGGCAGACTCAAAGGCTATTTACTCAGCCATGGTTTTTAAGTGTAGTTTTAATTTATTTTATTTATTTTTCCTAAAAAAGGCAAGAATTACTAGGATTAATTTATGTGGATAATATCATAGTTACAAGTAGCAAAAAGAAGATTGTACCTAATCTTCCTTCCTTTTGAAGTTATACATTGAGATGTTTTGGGGCTGTCATGGGTGATTAGTAGGGATAAATACTGCTACTATGTCTCATTCATGGATGGGTACTCAAAGTATACATGGATATACTTACTTGCTTACAAATCTGATGATGAGCATGCTTTCAAGATTTTTAAAAACAAAATTGAAAAGTTATTTGATGCAAAAATCAAATATTTTCATACTAATGATGGAGCAGAATATGCAGTAATCAATAATTTTTTTCAAGACTATGGTACAGAGTGACACATTTATAGAGCGACACATTTCTTGCCCACATACCCACAAACAAAATGGAACAGCTGAAAGAAAGCACAAGACTACAGTGGAAAAAGGGCTTACCTTGCTTAAACATAGTGGTGTTCCTAAGGAGTTTTGGGCTTACGCATTTTCTATAGTAATTTTCCAGGATATTCCAACTTTCACAAAGGCTATTTATTCCTCAACCAAGGAACCTCCAAAATCATCATTAGTAGAAGTGTCATTTTCAATGAGACAAGACATGGTCTCTAGTTCCACTAGATCCGTCATATGCAATCATCAGATCCAAACGGGTTTTTAAACTCGAACGTAAATTAGACGGGACTCTTGAACGGTACAAAGCAAGACTGATGGCCAAAGGATTTGATCAAATTGAGGGTATAGATTATTTTGAAACATTCAATCCGGTTGTGAAGTCTGTCATTGTGTGCACAGTACTTTCCCTTGCTCATCATTTAATTGGACAGTGGGGCAACTTGATGTGACAACACCTTTCTCCATGGAAACTTAAATGAAGTTGTTTATATGCCCCAACCACCTGGTTTACATGGCCCAGCTTGCCCACACTATGTTTATAAACTCTAGAAGCCCCTTTATGGACTCAAACAGGCTCCAAGTGCATGGTATCAATGATTATGTCAAACCTTGACTCAACAAGGATTTTCTCTATCACAGACAAATATATGATTATTTACGCTCCACATATGAGGACTTCATCTTACACTCCCATGTCTATATGGCATTAGCTTGCTAAGGTTGAC
>NW_022204507.1:5665862-5786570 GCF_008831285.2 Nymphaea colorata | reverse complement strand
CAATTTTTCTTGTTTCATCCATTTCCTCCTCTATGTTGCCGTTCAGAAGATTCCTCCAAGGTGAAACCCTAAGGTCCTGTTTGGATTGAGGGAAAGGAGGGAAAAGGAGGGATTCGACAATCAATCATTTGTTTGGTTGATTAATTAGAAAGGAGGGAAATGAAAGGAAACTAAAAAGTTTGTTTGGTTGCAAAGGGAGGGAAAGGAATGGGAGGAAAAGGAAAGGAAAATATAATGTAAATCCAATCCCTCCAAAATTGGACGAATTGGGAAAGAAAGAAAACCTCTGCCTCTTTCTACCATTTTATGCCCCTCTCAATTTTTTAAACATTTTGAATGTTAGGGGTATTATTTTAAAATATTATAAATTCTATCATTTCCTTTCCTTTCTATCCAAACAAGTTTTATAATCACCTCTTTCTTTCTTTTCCTTTCCTTTCCTTTCCATTCTCATATGTTCTCATTGTATTTCCTTCTCTTTCCTTTCTATCCCTCCCTTTCCTTCCCTTTTCCTCCATCCAAACAAAGTGTAAACCGGCCCCTTCCAACACTTTTCCCATCACCGTCGTCCCACCTCATCTCCCATTCCATTTTTTACTTTAATTTCCTTCAAGAGGCCTGGTACACTTTCTTTCCCATCTCCCTCTTTTTCTCTTCTTCTTCTTCTTGCTCTGCTTCAAACCACTTCTCTGTTCAACCAAATCCAACTAGGATTCATGCCCATCCATCTGCTCCATCTCACTATCCCTAGACCTTGCTTTATCCTTGAGTCATGGGTGAAAAAGGGCCAAAGGATCAGCGATCTCTTCAAATGCATTGAGCGATCCAAGAACTAAAGCTACGCTGACTCCTGATGGTGTTCGAGGGAGATAGATATGATGGTGGAGATCAACAACAGGCAAGGTGATCAAAATAGGCGTATAATTCCCATATTTTTATAATGTTCCTCCTGATGGTTTCCAGCATTGCACCACATCAATCAGAAGGACTTTCAGAAAGCATCGACGCAATAAGAATTTGTCAGCAATAAGCAGGATCAATGAGTGGAAAGCCACCTTAACAGAAGCAGAAAAATTGCTTATATATATATATATATATATATATATATATATATATATATATATATATATATATATATTATATATATATATATATATATATATATATATATATATATATATATATATATATTGGAAAAGAGCAATTTCCAATTAATGCAAGTGAACGGGTAAGTAACCAGGCTGATGTCTGTTGAAAATTATTAAAAAACTTGT
This sequence comes from Nymphaea colorata, assembly GCF_008831285.2. Lineage (NCBI taxonomy): Eukaryota > Viridiplantae > Streptophyta > Magnoliopsida > Nymphaeales > Nymphaeaceae > Nymphaea > Nymphaea colorata. The sequence goes on along the minus strand of NW_022204507.1, from coordinate 5,785,296 downwards.
TACGGAACTTGAGCCCAACTAAAGATCTGATTCAAGTGCGGCATCTACAACGAGCACACCCATATATATGTGCACACATACAGGTCCAGAATTGCATCACAATAGTGAGTCAAATGTGATAATGTGAATCTATCTTTTGTAGATTCTAAGATTTTTGGGATCAGATATTGAATATTTATAGAACCGCTTATTATGGCCTGTATTTGACACAACAACTATTAGACAATTTTGATCTTGTCAGCTATACTTTAATTTTTCGAACATGAAAATTAAAAGCGATAGAGAGATCAACGTTAACATTCAAGTCCGTCATCTTCCAAACGCATGAACACAGAAATACTGGTTTTGATTTGATCTCCATCTCAAAACACTTGTAGATTAACTGATTTAACAGGAAACTGGCCATGCAATTTCAAGGAAATTAATGTCAATGTAAGTTCATCAACCCGCGTAGCAAACGCAGATACTAAGTTTCCAAATTTTTACAACCCGCATTAAGGCCGCAAACCGTAAACTGATTTCTAAAGTCCGTCGACTTCCAACTTCTCCCCCATTCATGAAATGACAACCACATTCTTCCTGAAAATGCTAGGAAATTTTCTGAACCATCCTTTCCATGTCCACCCAATGCAGTTTAGCGATTTTAATCTGTAGTTTCCTTTACAGAATGCCGAATTAGCTTCGAAAACACATGAGCTGATTTCACAGAAGGTGGCCGTGCAATATGATCATAATCTCCAATTTCTCTGATCGGTCCCATCTTTCAATTTCCATGATCAGCATTTCCATGCGCTTCCCTGCCGTGCCATTCACGCAAACAAGTGAAGGTTTGCCCTGAGATCTTTATTCACACTTTCCCTACTTAATCTCGCTCTTTCTGTCTCTCACAATGTTGCAAGAGGTACGTGGCTTGGATTAATCCACGTCCACGGGCTGGCCAAGTCTTCTTTCTCAGGTTCGTTCCTTCAAATTTTTCCCTCGACACCAGAGGTTCCAGTGGTATTCATTTTTGAGCACAGGATGAGGTTTTTACTGGTGCTTAGAAAAAATGTGGTACATCTTAACTGACACCATCTGCCAAAGCTCGTTCAAAAAACCGGGTTTTTCTTGTTAATTTCTCGTTATTACTTAGAGAGAGTCGTAAAATGCATTGTATTTTAATTTCTTTTCTGAAAGTATTCTTCGTGCTTGGATATGTGATGATCCCGCGGCTGGTTAATGCCTCCACCGAATTCCATCTTTCTTGCCTGTAACAACCCAAGAAAAAATAACCAAATTAAGTAATATTTTTCAGGTTCTCTCATGTCAAGGACCAGACAGTAACGGCTTCTAATGGTCTCTACGATTTCCTACTCATTTCAACTTTAAGGGAGATTGTTAATAGTGGTGGTACACCTTGCATCTTTCTCTCATCAGATGGGTGTTAAAGGGAGTGCGTTCAAAATCAGAATCGGTCCAGCATACCTGTATCAACAACTCATGTTAAAATAATCTTTATCAGCTCTTAAAGGATATTTTTGTCACGGAGATATTGTGCACGCTTGAGATATTTTTTGCCCATCACCATCAATAGGAGGAGTGGTTCTAGTTATTCTGTGCACTCTTGACAATTCTGTATAACAGAATTTATTGGTGCTGTGTTATCGTGATTGTTTTTGTAACTATAAGTATGTAATGAAATGAAATGAGTGGGGAAGCCTTTGGTTTTGCATCTGTTTCTTTCCTTTGTTTTAGCCCTGCTATGTTTTCTTCAATGGGGACTCACCCACAACTGGCCTCAAAGGGGAAGACCCCTTTCTTTCCTTTATTACCTCTTCGGGTAGAAAAATCATGATCGGGATAGCAGATGCAAAGCCATGGAGTTCAGGTGTAGGTCTTTTGTCAAAAGGGCCCCGTGGCTCCACAAATATGCAGGGATTCTCAAGTTTTTGTATCAAACAAGTGGGAGCAATCAGCAGATTCGGCAGAAATTCTTCTTCACTCTCGTTTTGCATTCTCTCTGTTGCACTTTGTTCGGTCATGTATTATTTTAAAAGTTCCTTCGTTGGTAGACTTTATTATCTCATTTTTCCGCAGGGTACATGAATAAACGTTCTGTTCTTATTTGTGTAGTCTCATGCAGAGCGATTGAACTACCTACACCCGAGTAAATGCTCACTTCGTATTTTGGTAAAAGAGTGAAAATTTTTCTGCCCATGAAAGTATAAATTTTATCAATTTTTTTCATCTAAAAACAAGAAAAACAAATATGTTCCAAATTTCTCCTTTTAAATTTTTCCCGCCCTTAAAAGTATACTTAACAACATTACTGTTTTTTATTCTGTTTCTTCTCCAACAGCTTTGCAGGCACCCCTACTGTTGCAAAGGTTGAATTGGCTGTCATTCAATAATTAATTGTTACTTTATGTAAAATAATTGTAGTTTAGACATTATCATTAGGGATGTTGGCAGTATGCTGCGAGAAGGCACCACATGATTGATCTCTGGCTTTTCATAATTACGTTATTAGTTACCGGGCCATCTATAACAGTACTGTATGGGTTCATCTAAACTTTCAAGATCCTGTCTTAATTTCTACTCCGTGGTAATTAAGCTTGAACAAACGACTAGCTGGTTAGTGTCCGAAGCCTGCCTGCTAGCTTTCTACTAGTTCGTCATCTTCCAAACGCAACGTCTGAACACACAAACATTGGCATTAATTTGATCACCATTTCAGAACACGTACGCATTGTAGATTAGCAGGGAAATGGCCGTGCAATGTCATGGAAATGTCAATGCAATTCACGATCAGCATTTCTGCAAGTTTGTCAAACCCGTGTATTAAACGTATAATTTTCCAAAACGTCATCGTCTTTCAATTTCAGCTGCAAGCATGCATGAAATGGCAACTTCAGTTTCCAGGAAAAGGTTAAGAAATTTGTCTGAATTTACGTCCCAATTTCCTCAACGACAAGAAATATTTCAGTTCCAGCACATATATGCTAAAATTGAACATGCCTCTTGGGTAAATCTATTCATTGAGGGCAGTTTCAGAATGATCTTTATATATGAACATCGATATCATCTTCCCACACATCTGTGGTGGTTTGGCTCTGCTGCTCTCGATCTCTCTCTATGTTTTCCGAATCTTATTCTTCCGTCTCACATAGAGAGAGAGAGAGAGAGAGAGAGAGCATTGAATCAAGTGAAACATTGAATGGATACTCTAGTGAAAAGAGTTTGGATGCTCAAGTTCATGATAGGGGCTGCCAAACACATGCTTGCTTAATTCAAAAAGGTTAAAAAGAAAGGAAATTTCTTTTGAAAAAATTGGTTTGTATAGATATCAGAAAAACGGAGTAAAATTAAATTTCATGAAGAACCCCATTCAGGCATTCACTGGAACAAAATTCTAAGTCTCCCTCAGATGAGGATGCCATAAAATCCAATTTGGATCCATTGTCCGATTGAATAAACTACAAAAAAAAAACGAGAGAGAGATATGGAAAAAAAAATTAATATTAGATTAAAAGATGAAATTGGATCTGTATTTAAAAAACACAACCGATTGGATGGGTATCTGAATTTGTATTAAGTTCGAATTTAGTTTCCAATAAATATCTAATATCCAATGTCCACGCTTTTTGAAAGTCGACTATTAACATGAGAATACCCAATGAACAATTAGGGTTCCATTTGAATGGCTATTGAGGTCTCTTCCATGTAATAATTCAAACCTAAATGTATGAACATCCAAAAAGATCGTGACAAATTGGTGAAATCAACCTAATTATTTTTCACAATGGCAAATTATGATATAGATATTCGTCCATCAAATTGATAATGCTAGTCTGCCTGATCGGAGCAGTTGTGTCAAAATATCCGAAGTTTGGTTGAAAGTTAGGGCAATTTGGTTAAAAGTTGGGGGCACCTAGCTTTTTTCATCTCACACACAAGGGTGTGCATGACCAAAATAATTCCGTTTAAAATGTATATTTTTTTATAAAAGTGTAAAATGTATATTTTTATAAAATTAACCCGTACCCCCTTCTTTTCCCTTGAGTGTATTTTTGAGCATGAAATGACTAAAATGCTTTCGTTTGGAGAAAATAGACATTTTATATGGTAAAAATGAAGGTAGTTTGGGGCGTCACATTTTAAAGTCTTCCTTCAATTGCTTTACCATTTTTAAAGTAAGGATATGCTCTCGTTAAATCAATATTGTAAGTTGTTTTATGAACGAGCTTTTGTAATTGTGAGAGAGAGAGAGTCGATCGGCTGTTCTGCCCGGTAAAGTTGAAATTCAGAGAGAGAGAGAGAGAGAACGTGCGAGGACGAAACGAAATTAGCAGGAAGCGAGAGAGCAAGTGTAACGCCCATGATCTCTATCCTTTTTCTTTATTTATGGAAAACATTAATAGGGGGAAGAATTATAAACGGCAGATTTAATTGAAGGTTACGTAAAATGAAAACTGACAATTAAATCATAGAGGAAGCAGTTTTGGAAAGAAAAGAAGGGGAAAGAAACAACTGACGGGTGATTGATTTCCTTGTGAGAGATTGAAAATTAGTCATCTCTTATTGCTGCAGCCCTCAACGGGAGACTCCAACGACAAGAGAAAGAAAGAAAGGAAGAGAGAGAGAGAGAGAGGGACGTCCTCATCTTTGCCCTCTTTCTAGTTGAAGATTGAAGTGGTTGGCTGCTAGAAAGGGACGAGAAGCAAAAGGAGAAGTCATTTCGGAATAAAAAAAAGGTATGGGAATATTCAACTATGAATAAAGCATGAAGCCGTATTTTTTATTTCTTATCGAATATGTAGATCTATGTATCTTGGTGCATGAATATGAATCTATGCATGAGTTGTAGTATGGGGATTTTCAGTGACGAATGTATCATGATGCCTATGTATTTTGATTGCTTATAGATATATATCCATGAGAATCTATGTATGTATATACCTAGAGACGAATCCATGCTTGAGACACTGAAATGTTATAATGTGTTCTTAGTTCAAGATATCCCTGTTAAAGTAGGCTAGGTACAGATTTGAATGTAAGGCATGTGAATCCTAGCTGAGTTTTGAAAAAGAAAAACATATACATGAACGGGTAAATTTTAGTGACCTTGACGTGAAACTATAAAGGGGGAATGTTGAATACCGTGGGATTCAGCATGTTTCCAAATCTCTAGGGGTAGATGGGAACCTCTGTTCTACCATCCCTTCCTGTGAAGAACGAATCCCTCAACTCCTTTGTTTCTGCCAGGAGCGTCGATAGCAGAGTTCGAAAAATTTTGCATATGCCTGCCAGACGGAATGCCTACTATTTTCCTTGTTGTCACTGTTCGCCTCAAGCTGCCGTTTCTTTATTTATTTATTTTTCTTTTCCCTTTGAGATTCATGCGACAACGGAACGGAGACTCGGGTGACCTATGGGAGCGTTCTTTCTCCCGAGCTGTCCACCGTTTCCTTTTTCTTTGGTCTCCCTATTACCAAAGGACGTCGAGAAAGAGGAAAATGAAGTGCAGTCGCCTCGATTGTTCCACTACTGTCTGCGGCAGAACCTATCTTCAGTTTTTCTGCATTGACAGCAGCTGGGGACAAATCGTGGATTTTCGTCGCCCTTTTTGCCCTCTGAATCGAACGGCAGCAACTTCCATAGCAACCGGGCAGGGGAGGGCCCGATGGCTTTTCCTTCTCTCTGTTGCCCATAAATCGAGGGCACAATCGGGGTTCTTCAGCTCACCTTCCTGCACACAGAGGAAGGCTAGAGAGGAAGAGTCCCTCTCTGGTTTCGTCTGCCTTTGGAGAATGGTGGAAGCCTCACCGTCGGACGAACGGGAAGAAGAAAAAGGAGTTCCCGCGTGAGACGGAGAGCTTTCTGGTTTTGGGTGTGGAAGAGTGGTGGAAGTCATCGCCGGTCGAACGAGAGGAGGACGGAGCTCTCGTGTGGAGAGAAAAAAAAATTGGGCGTAAAATGAGAAAAAAAAAGAGAATGGGAGCAGCAGAGGAGACGACGGCGGTTGGGAGCGTCGGACGATCGGTTGGGGCTGCGCCGAAAGAATTCGAACAGGGGATCTCTCGGGAGAAGGAGATCCCTCTTCCTGGTTTTGGGTGGCTGAAGGCCGGTGGAGGCTCCACCGTCGAACGAGAAAAAGAAGAGGAGCTCCCTTACGAAGAGAGAGAAAACGAAGCGGTGAAATGAAGAAAAACGAGTGCATTTCGTTTTTATATCAAAACTCATAAATTACAAAACGGGTCCACCTCTTTTGCAAAATTGGTGGAAAGACTGTTATAATTTTGAAACTTCCATGCCGCCACACTTTGGTGAAAATCTTTTGCAAAAAGAGGCTCGTGAAAATTATTTTCAATATGAGTCTAACATCTTACATGAAATAGCGAAATAGCACCCTCCGGATTCTTGAAATTTGCCAAAAGAGGGTTGTTACAAATGAAAAACGAAATGAGATGTTTTATTACTTTTTGATGCTCTTTGTGGTGTTTAAAATTTCAGAAATATGGTTCTGAAATTAACTTTGGAACCATTAGAGGAGGAAAGTCACGTTTTGAGAATGTAAATATAAATTTTATTGTTTCAAATAAGGATTATAATATTGCTAATCGAGGTTTCTCGATGTGATGAGTTTTTCTCTATTACTATTAAATTAAGATTTAAAACAGCTGAATTATTCTGTTTGGGAAACCGAGCCTGAGGGCGGTTTCTGTGAGAGGTACTAGACGATGTCTAACATTGGCAAACCCTCACTTTTGAAATTCGAAGGCGAAACGTGGACTTTGTACGATGGTTTATGCGAGTGCGAGCTTTCTGTTTTGTCCAGTGTTTGGTTTCGTCCCAGGAGGTAGTGGTCACACTCCTTTGGCTGTACTGGAGGGCCCACAGGGTATTGGGCGGCACAAGGGCTCGGGATTCTGTTCTGTTTCTGTTTGGGAGCGAGACTCCTGGTCTCTCCACCCGGGTTCCTAGAGAGACCATGCTGCTGCAGCGGCGATCTGGGATATCTCAGGAGGCTTCACTTCAGGTACCCTCGATCCGTTAGATCGCCTGGTGAAGAGATGTTCTGTTTTGCCCGTGAGTGCCCACGGGGATTTCTGTTGCTCGACACGATGACTATTGCATTGTCATAGAACCACGGTTGGAAGCGTACGAAATTTTGGAGGTTGTGCACACCTCGTTTTGTCTTTGATGATGTGATGTAACTTTGATATGTGTTAAGTTTTGGAAAACTTATGGTTGTAGTTCATAAGAACTTTTTGGAATCGTTTTACGAAACTAAATATTATTTTGGTCCATGTTCCATTCATGGCTGGATTTTCTCATACTCAGAGGAATTCTGACCCTTCTTTCTATCTCTACAGTTAGTCCTTGATAGATTTTGGCTTTGGAGCGACGACCTCAGTCTTGTGATGGACGAGCATTGGCATTCTGGACACTGCGTCGGTTTTGGGGACTTGTGTTTATTTTTTTGTTGGGTCCAAGTATTTTATTATTGAAATAAAACAATGTCTGATTTTTTTATGTTCTGGTCATGACTCAATATTGCTTCCGCTATTATAAAAATGAAAGAAAATTTTTGGTGTCAATATATTTTCATAGCCCCACACACACACACATATATATATATATATATATATATATATATATATATATATATATATATATATAGAGAGAGAGAGAGAGAAATTGGTAGGTTCCAAACCACTAGATCAGGGACAAAAACAAACTGTTTAGATGCAATGATTATGATGCATTTTTTGCAATCTAATCTTGCAGATCTGATCTTAAGAATAAGTTGATGAAAAATATATATTAAGTTAAACGTTTTCCAAATTTAATTGTATTTAGATAACAAGTAAAAGTGAACGGCTCGAAATTGTGATGATGGGAAAATGTCCATATTTCATAAAAATAACTAAAGCATGTTGCATATCAAATTAAGTTTTATAAATATATTAGAAAGAATGTTTTTATTGTGTTTAAAATATTTTTTAACAAAAATTAAAAGGCCTGGGGATCTACTAATTTCCTGATGTATATATTGGGATCCCACTCAAATTTATCCTTACGTGAAAACTAATTGGTGAAAGGAACAGCGATTTATCATCTGCCTCCTGTTCGCATTACACTAACCTTGAAGGATATGAGGGAGGAGATCATGATGAATATTCTTATAGATCTCCTTTAAAAATGGCCAATCATGCATGAAATGTTAGATAATAGTGGAAAATTCATACAACATTGATGTTTCAAAAACAACGGTTTGGATTAATGGGTCCAGATGCAACATTTACCAAATTTGGTTATGACTTTATGTAATTGGGTTCAGATTAAAAGTACTATATTTTGAAATGAAGTTCAGATCCATCCATCATAACACCCTAATATCTGTATGTGACGATCTGATTCAATCTTTTGTCCAGTCTAAATTAGTCGGTTACCATTTAACGCGTGTTTGGAAACATGGATATCCACTGTGTAAGTGGGATTTAAATTCAAAGTAAGAAAAAGTACATCATCCCCCAAATGCTGGATAACGAATCCGATGCCAAGAGATGCTTACTAAAGGGTTTTGGAGTGGGATATACCTGATCCATTTACATCACTGTCTACTATGTATAATCTTTTGGGTGTTACAGGTTTATATATATTTCTCTTTCTTTCTTCAACCCATTTACAGATCCAAGGACTACAATCCAAATTTATTGTGTGCGTGTATGTGTGTGTGTGTATATATATATATATATATGTATATATATTATAATGGACCAGGGATATATGATGTCTGAGCCAATCCAGACCATCCACTGATGGCAACAATTCAGGCACTGATTGGATATCCGCCCAATTAAATCCAAGTTTTAGTGGTCGAATTCAATACCCGAATTATCTTAGACGGACCATTACCCGAACTAGATGGACAGTCATCCCTGCTGAAGCGGAAGCATGCAGTGCCCATGCACGAAACACCAAAGAAGCTCCCCACAACGGGTGAGCTGCTCTTTGAGGAAATGTGATGTTTTTCAAAACAGTTTGGCAACACACATCAAGAAAAACAGACCAAGAACTCCATTTACGTGGTTCAACAAGTTTGGTCTACAAGCATGGGCACACGAGAAGGAAAAGAGCCAAATTATATTCGATCTTCACACAATACAAGTGCAACTGCACAACAATCTGGAGGTTGAAGAAGGCAGCCAAGAGACAGTTACCAAAAAAAACAAAAAAAGTGAACCCACGTCCTAGCAGCTGCTCAACATAATACATAGTCTTATACACTACAGGGACATCCGACATCCAAAATAAGCACTCCTTAACTCTCCCCTCAAGTCGAAACATCCCCACTTGCTAAGTGCTTGACTGAGTTTAACTTTAGTCAGACCTTTAGTATGCATCTGCCATCTGCTCCGTACCTTTCATATACAAAGTCTTGATCTCGCCAAACATGATTGACCGAAAGAGAACATAGTTTTCATTTGATAAACTGATTCACGATGGGATATCATTTTCATTTGATAAAGAGAGCATAGTTTTCAAGGAAAAACCCCTTTTTTGCCAAACCCCCTTTTTGTCTCTCAAATTTAGCTGACTAATTTGCATAGCTTTGGTGCATCCCTGCAGCAACAGACAGCCATAATGGATGGTGCCGGTGGAAACTCCCTTTGGTTGCGTTTGATGCCCTCGGATCTTAGATCTGAGGGTTGATTTTGGATAGTCGGATCTCAGACCAAAGTTTTTAAAATCGAAACATTACGAATTTCGTGTTTACATTTGGTGCGACCAGTTTTTTGTCCTTTCCCTTTTCTTCCGCCTTGCTGACGTCCCATCGTTTGCAACCCCCTTCCTGGCCTCTTTTACCTACCCGAGGATTCATTTTTTCTTCTTGCTATCTGGCCTTCTTTCGTTCTTATCTTGCATCACTCCCACTCTGGTCCCTTTTGTCCCCTGGCCCTTCTCCTCGTGCCATTGTTTTTGTCTGGCTTCTTCTTGCTGGCCACATCAACACTTTTGACGGATTGCATCAACACTTCTTGCTAGCTCATTTTCTCTTGGTGGTGCCTTTTGAAGGAGTGCAACAACAGGGTCTTTAGGGGCACCTCCTCATCACCGGATTTTGTGGCTCATCTCGTGTAGGGGGATATCCATTTTGCTATTCGGCTACAGTGCCGTCCTTTGTCTGCGGTTGGGTGACCATGCCACTCCATCTATCCACTCTCTCCTCACCCTTCTTATTTTGTTTATTGTGTGGGTGCCTCGTATATTTTGTTTTTATTTTTGTTTTTGCGGATTGTTCTTGTATCTTGGGGACTTCTTGTCCCCAAATTTTGTTATGAATTTCCAGTTTATGAGCTCTCTCTCTCTCTTTCTCTATGGTTCAACCATCAAATGACCAATAGAGCTCTAGTTGGTGTCATGTCTCTCTCTCTCTCTCTCTCTGCCTATGTGAGCCCATAAAAAGGAGGTCTGAGTACCTCTTTTCTGGCCGAAAAAGAGGGCATCCCCTGGCCACTATCGATGGTTTCGATTTTGAAACCCATGGCCATTGCTGAGGGCTTGTCGAGTCAAAACCCTGAGCATTGGAGGAGGATTTCGATTATTGAAGCCTTGGTGATGACCGAGGAATTTGATTTTGAAACCCTCGACCACTGCGAGGGTTTCTATTTTGAAACTCGTGGCAATGATCAAATGCTTTGATTCTGAAACCTCAACCACTGCTGAGGATTTTGATTCTGAAACCCTCATCACTGGCTGAGAGTTTTTGTTTCTGAGAAGCCCTTTGCGGAAGGTCATGGAAGAGAAAGAGAGAGAGAGGACTCTTCCTGCCATGACCTATCCAGCGGAGATGAGCTGAGATCCGCAGAAGAGGTTGGAGCCCCCTCTCTTCATAGATCTGAAATACACAGAAGTTAAAATCGGTGTTTGATAACTCCATGGATTTCTCAGGTAGATCCGACGTTGGATCTGAGAGACACAGCTATCAAGCACACACCCTTTTTGTCAAGTGAATCTTACTGATGGTTTCATGAAACCCACTTTTCATCTGATCAACTTGAATACATGGTAGTGGGAGAAAAAGAAACCCCTTTTTCAGCAATAGGTGGGTGGGAATTAAGATATCAGTGCCAAATAAAAAGTTTTTTCTTATTTTTATTAAAGTTTTCCGTGATGGAGTCTTGATTCATGAATTTTTTTATCCGTTTTTGAAACATCCAGGAAAAAAATCATGAAAACATGTTGAAAAAGTTTATCATTACAAAATGATTTTTAGTGGCACCGAATGTGTGCCATTGAATGTCCTTTTGTGGGGCATAATAAGTGCCACCAAAAATGTCAATGAATGTCGATTGATGAAATTATTGTGAAAGATTTTCCTTGTTGTCAAGGAGAAATTGGTGAAAATTGAATCCACTAAACATGGCAAGAAGAAAACATCAATGAAGGAGCGACCCAACTACGGAAAGAAAGCTTGAATTCAAACTTTCTGTTACCTATCAAAGGTTATATCATTGTTGTACTACCATAGTTAGTTTACAATTTGTACGTCAAGTCTTGTAACACTTTACAATTCATACTATATAAAGAGAAGAAATACTCTTGCAGAAATCAACGCAGGAGAGTTATTCATTCCATTGTGTCATCATCTCCTCTCTTTCTCTCTTGTTACTAGTTTCTTTATGGTATCAAGGCCACTTACCACTAAGCACATGGCATCGTTCTCGTCAATTGCAAGCCTCATCTCTGTGAAGCTAAATAGAGATAATTATTTGCTATAGAGGAGCCAACTTGAGTCTGTGATGATATCTCAAGATTTGATGAAGTTTGTTGATAGATCTGGTGAACCTCCATCAAAAACGATTCCAAGAGATGGCAAAAATGAACTCAATCCTGAGTTCGCCATGTGGAGAAAATCAGACCAATTGGTTTTGAGCTGGATCAAAGCCACCATTTTCAAAGCTGTTGTCGGTCAAAGAATCAGGACTCGCTCAGCGTGAGAGGCTTGGATGGCATTAGAAAAATCCTATGTCTCGCTGTCTGCACTGCGAGTCATGTTATTGAAGAAAGAACTGATGTTCGTCAAGAAAGGTAACTCAGATATGACTTCATACTTGTAGAAAGTTAAATTTTAAGTGGATTCTCTTGATGCGGCTGGCTGTCATACGCCAATGGAAGACTTAGTTCAAATCATGGTTAATGGACTTCCATCAAAGTATGAAAGTTTGATCACTTATATCCTGAACAAAATTGCCTAGTTTTGCCAAGCTTTATGATCTTTTATTGAATAAAGAAACACATCGTCAACTTATGAAACCTGATGTTGCCGAGTCACCTATGGAAAAGCAAGTTACCATAACAGCCTTCAATACCATTCGAGGCCGTGGACATGGGGACGGTCGAGGCTATTATCAAGGAAGAGGCGGTCTTGGTAGAAACCAGTCTCTTCAGCCGGCCCAAAATCAATTCAATAATCATCTAATGACTGGTTTTTAGCCAAACAATCCTTCACAGCCGAACCACCAGCAAACTACCCTACCATCCAAGAAGATCATCGAGTGCCAATACTGTGGCAAGGGTCACACAGCCAAGTTGTGCTGAGATAATAATCCTCGTGCATTCTCAGCCTTAACGGTACAAGAATTGGGTGATAAATATTGGTATCTAGATACAGAGGCAACCAACAATATTATCGCTAGTGATGAAAATCTGGAGAACAAGCAAACGTACTCAAGCCCCGAATCCGTAATGGTTGGAAACGGTAAGTGCCTCCCTATTTATCACGTAGGGAACTTAAAGTTTAATATTCAAGGGACAGATTTTATTATGAAAAATAGCTGACAATCTGATTTTTGTGATCATTCTACATCTGACAACGATTGCATTTTTTAATTTACTCTGTCTGAATTTGTGATCAAGGACCACAAAACAGGAACAGTACTTCTTTGAGGACCGAAAACTAGTATTGGTCTTTACCCGCTTCAAGTAAAGACTAGATCTAGTGATAACATCAAGAAGGTGTGTGTGGCTCAACAAACAAAGAAGGTTCAAGGGTCATATGAGGAATGGATAAGCAGCCATATTCTGTTACTAAAAGAACATAGTATCTTTGCTTAGTGCTCTCAGTTACATCTCAATAAGCATCCCTATTCCAAAGAAGGTGTGTGAACATTGTCTAACTGGAAAGGGGCATAAGTTGCCGTTTCCCTTGTCGTCTCTTCATGCTGCTAAACCTCTTGAACTCCTTCACATGGTTGTTTGGGGAGAAGCCTTGGTGGAGTGCAAAGATGGTTTTAAGTACTTTCTATTTATTGTTGACAACTAATCCTGATTTACCTGGATGTTTCCCTTGAAAAATAAAAGTGACGTATATTAGTGTTTCATCAATTTCAAAACTCTTGTCGAAAAGCAGTTGGGAACCACCATGAAAACTGTTAAATCAGACAATGGAGGGGAATTTTGCAATAAAATTCTTGAAAATGAGTTGGAAAACCAGGGAATTTTGCAATAAAATTCTTGAAAGAGTTGGAAAACCAGGGAATTGTGCACCATTTTTTATGCCCCTATACACCCGAACAAAACGGTATTGTAGAAAGAAAAAATTGGCATGTAGTTGAAATAATATTAAGTATGCTTCATAATGCTCAACTTCACCATCCGTTTTGGGTGGAAGTCTTTTGAATGGTGGTCTATATAATCAATCGGCTACCTACTCTCATACTAGATTAGAAATCTCCGTTTTAAATGATATTCAATCAAGTTCCCAATTATAGCTTTCTTCGAGTATTTGGATCCAAGTGCTACCCATTATTGACATTGAGTAATGACAACAAGCTTCAACCAAAGACAACTCCATGCATTTTTATTGGATATGGGAGTCAACACAAAGGATATGTATGTCTAGATCCCAAATCAAGGCGAGTGTTAATCTCTCGACATGTTATTTTTGACGAGCAGTCTAGAGGCTTCAGCAACACCAGTGATGTATCGTTTCAAGAGGCTGATCTTGAACAGTGGGCATCAAAATTTCATTATCCTTTTAATAGTGAGTTCAATACAACAGACCCAGGGCAAACCACACTAAGCGACTCTCATACAGAAAGTGTCGTCATCCCTCCAGCAATCAATATAAAGGGCCAACCAGGTGAGGCTCAGACCGAAGCAATCCAAACTCAATCAGACATACCACATATCGCTGCCATTCCAGATCAACCGTCCACAAGTGGAAGCCAAGACATCATCACCCTGCTTGACAGTCATTAAGACGCCCGCATAGAATGGTCACCCATTCTATAACAGGTGTGTCATCTCATTCACATCAAATGGTCACTTGTTCTATGACAGGTTCTCTCAAACACAAGACATTCTCCGCTCAAACAAAGATGGGAGTCAAACAGGAGCCAGCCACATTCAAGGAAGCCAGCAGCATTACTCACTGGATTAATGCTATGCAACAGTAAATACATGCATTGCATAAAAATTAAACCTGGAGTCTAGTACCACGACGGCCATAGTATAATATTATTGATACTAAATGGATATACAAGCTTAAATGCACTGCTGATGGTTCCATTTCAAGGTACAAGGCACATCTGGTTGCTCGAGGATTCTAACAAGAAGCCAGGATAGACTATTTGGAGACTTTCAGTCCCACGGTTAAGCCCACTACAATTTACGTCATTCTCACCATCGTTGTACAACATGCACGGTCTCTTCGCCAGCTCGACTTTGATAATGCATTCCTAAATGACTTTCTTAATGAAGACATTTACATCACCCAGCCAGAAGGGTTTGAAGATCCGAGTCTTTTGTCTCACATTTCCAAACTCAACAAAGCGTTGTACGGATTGAAGCAGGCCCCTCGAGCTTGGTATCAACGCCTGAGTATCTTTCTTAGCGACATTGGATTTCAGGTATCTCAATTAGATGTGTCTCTCTTTATTTTCCGCCAACAATGTGAAAAGATATATATCTTAGCTTATGTTGATGATATTATTATCACTGGATCATTCGATGCACTCATATATATAACTTTTGCCAAACATCAGCCATCATTTTCAGTCAAGAACTTGGGTGATTTATCATATTTTCTTGGCATAGAGGTGATTCGGCATCCCAACTATTTGGTTCTTTGGCAAGGAGCTTATCTTAACAATGTATTACAAAAAGCTAACATGACCAATGCCAAGCCTGCCCAAACACCTATGTCAACTGTCCATGTTTCGGGGTATAGCACTCCATTCTCGGATCCTAGTCTCTAACGGAGTGTGGTGGGAGCATTACAATATCTCACCCTCACACGTCTGGATGTAGCATTTGCAGTAAATCGAACATGTAAATACATGGATTAACCCTTAGAATGCCATTGGAGGCTCATAAAGCAAATTCTCAGATATTTACAGGGCACAAGCCAGCTTGGACTATGCATTCAAACATTAGATCATCTTCACTTAATCGCATTTGTCAACGCTGATTGGGCTGGAAGTATTGAAGACAGAAAAACAACAGGTGGATGTGTAACGTTCTTGGGTAATAATCTTATCTCCTGGGCATCAAAAAAGCAACAAACCGTGACTCGTTCAAGTACAGAAGCTGAATATAATTCTCTCACATATGCTGCTGCAGGAATTCTTATGGCTGAAAGCCCTACTAATCAAATTGGGCATATCATGCACTGGAACTCTAATATCGTGGTGTGACAATATAGGTGCATTATACTTAGCAGCGAACCCTGTTCGCTATCCAAGATATCTCAATCCACTTTTTGCGAGATCACGTATCAAAGGAAAATATCTCAATCAAGTTTATTAGATCATCCAAGCAAATAGCAAATGGACAGACCAAACCTCTTGGATCTACTAAGTTCAAAGAATTTAGAGTCTAGCTGAGCATTATCCCTGCCACCCACAGCTTGAGGGACCGTATGAAAGATTTTCCTCGTTGTCCAGGAGAAATTGGTGGAAATTGAATCCACTAAACTTGGCAAAAAGAAAACATCAATGGAGGAGCGACCCAACTAAGGAAAGAAAGTTTGAATTCAAACATTCCATTACCTCTCAAAGGTTATATCATTGTTGTACTACCATACTTAGTTTACACGTTGTATTTATCCCAAGTCTTGTAGGGGTTTACAATTCATTCTATTGTGTCATCATCTCCTCTCTCTCTCGCTCTTGTTTCTATTATCTTTAATATTTTGTGGCACAATACTCAAATGTCATAAATAGCCTATTTCGTGGCATTTTATTAATGATCCTGAAAACCTTTCATTGATGTTGGAGTTGTGCCGCAGTCGGCACTTACAAAAGCCTCAGCTGGCCATTGAAGGAGCTCTCAGTGGTGTTTTTCCAAAGCTGGTATTAGATTACTATGACAAAAAAAAACGCCACCATCTATCTTTTTAATGGCACTGCCTCTACGGCAGAAACTTTCAATAAACATCCTTAGTGGCACATATCTGTACGCCATTATTTACATTTTATGACAGATTACGAATGCCATTGATGGTCTATTAAAGTGTCATTAAATATCATTAGATGCTATTGCATAGACAATTAATTACAAAAGGAGTTCTCTCAGCAAGATAAAGGATCAATGTCATTAAACTAAGATTTTAAGTACATTATAAATTCAATAAACTAATCATAAGATTTAAAACTATTAATCCAACATTTGTACGTCTACCTCAAACTACAATCCAATCCACCATTACAAAATCATCAGCCACCTTTCAATTCTTGTTATGTAAATGTAGGTCATTGTCAACAACCCTCCCTAATTTGAAAATATCTGGTCTTCAAAGTGCAAGCTATCACCCAAATTGACATTACTGCCACATGTTCGCATCAAATGAAGATGATGTTATGGCGACATACATCTTTGGGTACTAATGAATTACAAAATTCCAATTAGTACTGGCAGGCAACTCAGAAATTATCTGTGCATATTAGAAAGCAAAAAAGAGAACGAATGAAGCTGTCATTAGGACACCATGAAACTGTCCATATTCTCTAAACATGAATAACTAGGGGGAGAATGAAACCTTATCTCTCCAGTGACTGTGTCCGAGCATGGAGTTCTATTGTCTTTTGCACATGCAAGTAGGAAGGAGCTGTCAAAAGAACACCACGACATTGCAATCACACCTGCAGAAGCAGAGTAAACAGCTTGGACCCTAGGGCGAAAAGTTAATAGAATGATGGTATGCCTGTAGGATCTCCAAGCACAAGCTCCGGTGGAAAAACAATTTGCTCAATGACCTTGTTGGCACTCACAAAGATTTGGTGATCATCAAAGAGGACCGCAATGGATTGAACCCATGTGAAGTGTCCGAACATGCCCACCACCCGCTGACCAATGAAGTGTTCATTAATGTGTAGGTTGGCTTCAGAGAGCAAACAGAAGTCCTTATCCTTCCTCCCACGGAAGTAGAAGGGGATGCCATCTTCCCCAACAACACGACGGTCTTGGCACTCTCCTCCTGGCCTGTCACAGTCTGCTTAAACAATAAAAGGAATTAAACCAAAAAGATGTCACTAATATACTGAAATTACTCATGAACAAAATGCCACTGAAATTAATTAGTATCTCTCAACAGGTTATCTCAACTGATAAATCATGTACACATGAAAAAACAAGTTTCAATCCATATATAATTGATTGAAATGGCCCACTCAGTCTGATTTTGTTAAACAATTAAGTTTTAACAATGGTTTATGTGGCACTTTGTGATGTTAGTCTGCAACATGGAAGAGAGAGCAGGAGTTATAGAGTTTATAACCTTACCCGATTTTTTGTATAGCATCTTTGGCATACCTCAATATAAACTAAAACTAACTATTTCAAATGACAATTTTACCCCAGCACATTTCCTTAGGAACTTTAGAACTTCAAGGAACCGAAAAAATAGTTAGGGAAATGGCCTCACGAGCGGGCTGAAGTAGATAACAGTAATAAAAGCAGCACAATAAGCATTCAAAATTAATAAATGGGACACTTACGGAGACTGCAGGAAAAGAGACCTATACCGGGTGATATCTTCACTGGTATTGCCCCTATCTTCATCTCTGAAATCACCGTATTGTGTCCCTCCCTACAGTCTCCCGTGGTGATGATGCGGTGCCTGGTGTAGCCAAATCTATAGCAATAATTTCTTTCCCCGGGGACAGATAGTCAATAACGGTGCACTCACCACCACTATAACTTTTAATTAAAAAAACAAAATGCAGCCTTATATATGAAACATGGTAGTAACAAGATAATTAGTTTATGTACTTAAAAAGAAGAAATATAAAAGAATAAAATCTCAACTCCAAAGATAGTACACAATTTGGCATCAACCTGCCAATGACCAACACTAGAAGATTTTCAGTTGATTCTTCTAGAAGTAGAAAAAAGTTAAATGAAACACTAACCAGAACAGAAGAAATTTTGTTCTCTTGGTGGCTGCTAAAATAGGATTCTAACATTACTGAATATTACGGGACATACAACAAAAGACAAGTGTACGTTCCTTGCTGCTAGGCACGAGTGTCAAAAGATGGGGAGGAGTAGGAATACCTTAACAACATCCGCATTTTCAGGCAACACGAAAAATCAACCTTTTACTTTCACGATATTTGCCTTTGATTTATCTTCTATACTATCCATGTATCCTGCTTATAAAAGAAGGACCAGATATAACCAGCACGTCTTGATGATAAAGTAGTACAAACTCTTTGACAACTATATGTGGCATAAAACAATGAAATGCACAAAATTGGCATGTTAAGAATCCAGAATCAGTAGAATCGTTTGACATCCTGATGATCTAATGGGAGCTGATAAGCTGTTGATAGAAGCCCATCTTGGAGGCATCGTATGGTTGATAACTGTGTCTGACCAATCTCACAGAATATCATAAGAGATGTTGATTTTTTCAAGTCCCATTCAAGCTTTCTATTTGATCATCATCTCAACATGCAACAGTTTACATCCTTGAGTGCTCTACCTGTGTAGTACAACAAGGTCTTCTTTATCCCAACGTTGCGCCTCGTATCAGCAGCAATTCTGATCAGCTGGTAGGCCCCAGTCGCCTTCCAAGTCCCCTCCCTTTACAATTCTATTTGGCTTCCTTCCACTATAGTTCTTCCGATGTCTAGGAACACAGAAGTACCATTCCTTTTCTGATATCATCTTCAGGTTCCTTATTAACCAAGTCAACATCATAATCAGAAGAATGGAGAAATTTATCTGTAAAATACAATGAAGACAGGAACCAGGGGCTGCTTTAAAAGTTCCTGGCATCTCCCAAGGGTCATAAGAATCAGTACGAAAAGCCAAGGCATTACCGATGACTAAAACATGTCGGTGGAACTTAGCCATGCATTGCTAACGGTTTTACCGATGTTTTTGTTGATTGTTAATGAAGATGGTGTTGGTTAAAATCATCATCAACATAGTGAAGTTAAGTGTTGGTGTAGCCACCATCACTGACGTGCCAAACCAGGTGGGTAAAATAGATTGTTACCAACATTGATATGTGTTGGTAATAGTTTCTTTTTACCCACAATGCTGAAAACTTCAGTAAAACTTTATACTGACAATGGTCTCAGATGTCGGTAAATTACTGATGATTCCGTGGACATCGGTAAAACTTTACCAGTGTCTAGATCAATGTTACAATTAATCTTTATCAAACGCAATCTTATGCTTCGGTGAATGTGTCTTAATTTTTTCCCTAATCCGCATAGGACATTTTTTTCAAATTAGAAATACATATATTAACCTGCTTTTATATAGTCTATGTATCAAAAGAAACAGTTAAATGCACATAAACTAAACAAATATATATAACAAAATTTTGAACTTATATTACAATACAACCGATTTGTTATAGTTCAAAGTTTCAAAAGCCATGAACATAAATTGCTTCCAGGGTAATCTCATAACCGAGGTGGAAATAGTGCAAAGTTTAGCAGTGTCGGCAAGTGAACAATGAACATTAAGAAAATATGTTAAAACTTGCTTCTTTAGTGTGGTATAACCTAGAGCCAGTGTAGCTTCCCACTCAATTGAGGAGAGGAGGATTTGTGGCAGGGCAACAACAACTTGCTTTATGTCTGGTTGCAGAATTGGTTCCTCATCAATGCATTGCTTGGCTAGCATAGACAACTAAGTACTAGAAATCCATCAGACAAACAATGAGAGAGAGAAACATACACACACATCCTATAAATGCAAGAAAGAAGCAAAGTGAAAGACCATCACTAGCTGCAATCTTTTTTCACTTGTGACTAGTCAATTCAGTGCCAGAAACTCAGATGCTTCCAGATTGAACAACTAATAAAGAAAAGGTACAATTGACATAGCAACTAACATGGAAAATGTCCCATTGATAAGTCAACAGTTTCACCATCATACTTAAGAAGAATAGCTAGTCCATCGAAATAAATTTTTGCTAAAAATGAGAAAATTATGATCGCCCGAAAGAGTCGCATGTTACAGTTACCCAATAGAGACAATGAAAATGTAGAGACCAATTCATAGAACTGTTTTTCATAAAATACTCATAGTCTACCTACACCCACCATGAATGACAGCAGTGCTTTAAGTTGTTGTAGTGGAATGATGACAATGGTGCTCGACTCGAAATCTCATATGAGGGACGCAAGAGAGTGAAGAGAAAAATTTGAGGAAGAAACGCCGGTACCAGGGGAAGCAAGAGAAAAGTTGGGAAAAATACCGTAGGAGGAACAAAAAGAAAAAATTGAAGAAGAAAAAGCCAAGGGGGAAGCAAGAAAAAACATTTGGGCAGGATTAACAGGTAATTATTATTGGTCTTCTCTTTTTTAGTGTTCATTCTGGTAAAACTCAGCACTGGTATACAATTATTACCTGCGAAAAAGGTCATGCTATATGTTGCAGACCGTCATTCCATAATGTCTTTAATTAATTAATGAAAGACTACAAGAAAACATCGAACGCTTTTGCCTGAAGAGACTTCGGCCCACAAATCAACAATGCAAGTGTAATATAGGCTGTTTTAAGCACATGCAGGGGGCAAATTATAAACAATTATGACAATAGGCCAAACATTGTTTGAGAAACTCAATGTTTGAAAAAGATTGAATCCATTAACTTCTAGACGAAGTCTTACGTTATTACTATCTGCTGCAAAAGAAGAATGTATTTCATCAAAAGACTTTCAAGCTTTGACATTTGCTGGATGCCTCAAATGACCAACCTGAACACGCCTTTCATCATGCCATGTCTTATTTGAAGCAATCTCACATAACATAAACATCCTGTTCAATCTTGGAATCAATGAAAAATTATGCAAAACACTTGCAGGTGTCTTGTAACCTTTATTGTTCTTAGTTTCATCCTTCCATGTTGAAGCACTATAGATATCACATTGGTACTCAGCATTATCTTTTCAAAAACAACATGCAATTGTTTTCACATGCATATATTTTATCATAAATGAGACCCAATTCTCAAATGATCGTTTGCTATCATAATATGACTTTGGCAATTGTACACCTTGCAGAAAAGCGTCATGAAGAAGTTCAAGTACCATGTCATATGACTTGTTACTCCATCCAGTAAGGCACTTTATATGGAATACATGCATAAGAAAAGACCATTTTGTGAATTTCATGCACCATATATATAATTCTTGGTAAACATCTTTCATTAATTTTTCATATGCACTATCTTCTAAAAGTGGATCTTTGTTTGGTTCATTTTCTTGACTATAAATTAAATTATGCTGATATTCCTAATGCGCCTACTATCCGACCTTCCATGACATCCATATTATATTCACTAATCGCATTCTATTGACTTTTTGAAGGTAGTATACTTTCACCATGATAATTCCAATATACGTAATTTGGAGCAAATTCAAAGCATACGGTATGGTTAAATGCATCTTCTACTCAGTGCGACAAAAAGTCGTTGCTCTTTACATATAGACATCTAAGTTTGGCATCAACAATAGAATTATTCGGCAAAGTCAAGAAAATTTTCAATTCCTCTCAAGTACTCAGGGCTTGCACTGATCAATGAAAACATTCATACAAATCAATTAACTAAGCTCACCACCATATAACATAATAGAAACATAAACTGGTTAGATAAAAAATTACCTATTTTGGTGTATCCAACTTCTATCATCCATATAGGCAAAATTATATGGTGATTATATTGCTATCTGAAAGAATAATTAGAAATTACTTACTAACAACTACATCCTTAAAAAACTGACTACAATTATTAAAATGTCACATATCAAACTTATAAAAGCAAGACAACTAACAAATTAGCTTTTAAGTTGTCCATTCATGCTTTTCATGGGTATAGCTCTATGCATAAAGGCTATATATTCATGAAGAAAGACTCACTCAAAATATTGATCTCACATGATGTCGTTTTATGAAGACTTATTCCTTTTTAAAACCGACACCAGGACTACATCTAGCGAAGCCGAACCAGTCATTACTAGTCCAACACCAATCTTTTTACTCACTCAACTCATTGACTCCTAATACTTCATCCTCCTCAAACCTAGCTCAAGTGCCTTTGTAAGTTGTCACCGTTTACTTCTAACTCTCCATCACACTCACCATCGGCCAGCACTGAGAGGAACCTCCACTGCCACCCCTTAGGACTCATCCCATGACCACACAATCACAAGATGATACCCCTATTCCTAAATTTTATACTTCTGCTCCTTATTCTATTCCTACAGTGTTCTTGTCTGATCTTGTTAAGAAATAACCTTTAAACTCAATCAAGCCAACCAACACCCAAAATGGCATCAAGCAATGGACAGAGAAATGCAAGCTCTCCACAGAACCAGCCTTGGATTCTTGAACCACCATGTGCAGGACAGCATGTAATTGGATGTAAATGGGTGTTCAAGCTTAAGAGGAAGTCAGATGGCAGCACAGAGTGGTACAAGACCAGATCAATCGCGAAGGGATACAGCTAGGTAGAAGGAATCAATTATTTTGACACCTTTAGTCTTGCAGTGAAGCCAACCACCATCCACATCGTTCTGATACAACTTGATGTCAGCAATGTGTTTCGGGGAGTGAGAGGAAACAGTTTCCATGCATCAACCACCTGGCTATGAGAGCAAGGTGCATGATGTCTGCCAATTGCCTAAAGCCCTCTACAAATTGAAGCAAACACCCTGTGCCTGGGACCAATGAGTCAGTGACACGCTTTTCTCTATTTGATATTTTAAAAGTTTGGTGACTGATACGTCTTTGTTCAAATTATGGAGACAATTCAATATATCAGTTACACCATCAATTTGCACTAAGAGATCTTGGCGACTTAATCTACTTTATAGACACACTGCACCAGATATGCCTATTGCCAACACCTTGTCACCGGCACTTGAAACATCAAGTGTCGGTAGTTGAAACACTGTTCTGCTTGCTAACTAACAACATCAATGGGCATAAAGTTTACATTTATTTGAACCACTTGCGACAATTTTTCTTGTTTCATCCATTTCCTCCTCTATGTTGCCGTTCAGAAGATTCCTCCAAGGTGAAACCCTAAGGTCCTGTTTGGATTGAGGGAAAGGGAGGGAAAAGGAGGGATTCGACAATCAATCATTTGTTTGGTTGATTAATTAGAAAGGAGGGAAATGAAAGGAAACTAAAAAGTTTGTTTGGTTGCAAAGGGAGGGAAAGGAATGGGAGGAAAAGGAAAGGAAAATATAATGTAAATCCAATCCCTCCAAAATTGGACGAATTGGGAAAGAAAGAAAACCTCTGCCTCTTTCTACCATTTATGCCCCTCTCAATTTTTTAAACATTTTGAATGTTAGGGGTATTATTTTAAAATATTATAAATTCTATCATTTCCTTTCCTTTCTATCCAAACAAGTTTTATAATCACCTCTTTTCTTTCTTTTCCTTTCCTTTCCTTTCCATTCTCATATGTTCTCATTGTATTTCCTTCTCTTTCCTTTCTATCCCTCCCTTTCCTTCCCTTTTCCTCCATCCAAACAAAGTGTAAACCGGCCCCTTCCAACACTTTTCCCATCACCGTCGTCCCACCTCATCTCCCATTCCATTTTTTACTTTAATTTCCTTCAAGAGGCCTGGTACACTTTCTTTCCCATCTCCCTCTTTTTCTCTTCTTCTTCTTCTTGCTCTGCTTCAAACCACTTCTCTGTTCAACCCAAATCCAACCTAGGATTCATGCCCATCCATCTGCTCCATCTCACTATCCCTAGACCTTGCTTTATCCTTGAGTCATGGGTGAAAAAGGGCCAAAGGATCAGCGATCTCTTCAAATGCATTGAGCGATCCAAGAACTAAAGCTACGCTGACTCCTGATGGTGTTCGAGGGAGATAGATATGATGGTGGAGATCAACAACAGGCAAGGTGATCAAAATAGGCGTATAATTCCCATATTTTTATAATGTTCCTCCTGATGGTTTCCAGCATTGCACCACATCAATCAGAAGGACTTTCAGAAAGCATCGACGCAATAAGAATTTGTCAGCAATAAGCAGGATCAATGAGTGGAAAGCCACCTTAACAGAAGCAGAAAAATTGCTTATATATATATATATATATATATATATATATATATATATAATATATATATATATATATATATATATATATATATATATATTGGAAAAGAGCAATTTCCAATTAATGCAAGTGAACGGGTAAGTAACCAGGCTGATGTCTGTTGAAAATTATTAAAAAACTTGTTACGGAACTTGAGCCCAACTAAAGATCTGATTCAAGTGCGGCATCTACAACGAGCACACCCATATATATGTGCACACATACAGGTCCAGAATTGCATCACAATAGTGAGTCAAATGTGATAATGTGAATCTATCTTTTGTAGATTCTAAGATTTTTGGGATCAGATATTGAATATTTATAGAACCGCTTATTATGGCCTGTATTTGACACAACAACTATTAGACAATTTTGATCTTGTCAGCTATACTTTAATTTTTCGAACATGAAAATTAAAAGCGATAGAGAGATCAACGTTAACATTCAAGTCCGTCATCTTCCAAACGCATGAACACAGAAATACTGGTTTTGATTTGATCTCCATCTCAAAACACTTGTAGATTAACTGATTTAACAGGAAACTGGCCATGCAATTTCAAGGAAATTAATGTCAATGTAAGTTCATCAACCCGCGTAGCAAACGCAGATACTAAGTTTCCAAATTTTTACAACCCGCATTAAGGCCGCAAACCGTAAACTGATTTCTAAAGTCCGTCGACTTCCAACTTCTCCCCCATTCATGAAATGACAACCACATTCTTCCTGAAAATGCTAGGAAATTTTCTGAACCATCCTTTCCATGTCCACCCAATGCAGTTTAGCGATTTTAATCTGTAGTTTCCTTTACAGAATGCCGAATTAGCTTCGAAAACACATGAGCTGATTTCACAGAAGGTGGCCGTGCAATATGATCATAATCTCCAATTTCTCTGATCGGTCCCATCTTTCAATTTCCATGATCAGCATTTCCATGCGCTTCCCTGCCGTGCCATTCACGCAAACAAGTGAAGGTTTGCCCTGAGATCTTTATTCACACTTTCCCTACTTAATCTCGCTCTTTCTGTCTCTCACAATGTTGCAAGAGGTACGTGGCTTGGATTAATCCACGTCCACGGGCTGGCCAAGTCTTCTTTCTCAGGTTCGTTCCTTCAAATTTTTCCCTCGACACCAGAGGTTCCAGTGGTATTCATTTTTGAGCACAGGATGAGGTTTTTACTGGTGCTTAGAAAAAATGTGGTACATCTTAACTGACACCATCTGCCAAAGCTCGTTCAAAAAACCGGGTTTTTCTTGTTAATTTCTCGTTATTACTTAGAGAGAGTCGTAAAATGCATTGTATTTTAATTTCTTTTCTGAAAGTATTCTTCGTGCTTGGATATGTGATGATCCCGCGGCTGGTTAATGCCTCCACCGAATTCCATCTTTCTTGCCTGTAACAACCCAAGAAAAAATAACCAAATTAAGTAATATTTTTCAGGTTCTCTCATGTCAAGGACCAGACAGTAACGGCTTCTAATGGTCTCTACGATTTCCTACTCATTTCAACTTTAAGGGAGATTGTTAATAGTGGTGGTACACCTTGCATCTTTCTCTCATCAGATGGGTGTTAAAGGGAGTGCGTTCAAAATCAGAATCGGTCCAGCATACCTGTATCAACAACTCATGTTAAAATAATCTTTATCAGCTCTTAAAGGATATTTTTGTCACGGAGATATTGTGCACGCTTGAGATATTTTTTGCCCATCACCATCAATAGGAGGAGTGGTTCTAGTTATTCTGTGCACTCTTGACAATTCTGTATAACAGAATTTATTGGTGCTGTGTTATCGTGATTGTTTTTGTAACTATAAGTATGTAATGAAATGAAATGAGTGGGGAAGCCTTTGGTTTTGCATCTGTTTCTTTCCTTTGTTTTAGCCCTGCTATGTTTTCTTCAATGGGGACTCACCCACAACTGGCCTCAAAGGGGAAGACCCCTTTCTTTCCTTTATTACCTCTTCGGGTAGAAAAATCATGATCGGGATAGCAGATGCAAAGCCATGGAGTTCAGGTGTAGGTCTTTTGTCAAAAGGGCCCCGTGGCTCCACAAATATGCAGGGATTCTCAAGTTTTTGTATCAAACAAGTGGGAGCAATCAGCAGATTCGGCAGAAATTCTTCTTCACTCTCGTTTTGCATTCTCTCTGTTGCACTTTGTTCGGTCATGTATTATTTTAAAAGTTCCTTCGTTGGTAGACTTTATTATCTCATTTTTTCCGCAGGGTACATGAATAAACGTTCTGTTCTTATTTGTGTAGTCTCATGCAGAGCGATTGAACTACCTACACCCGAGTAAATGCTCACTTCGTATTTTGGTAAAAGAGTGAAAATTTTTCTGCCCATGAAAGTATAAATTTTATCAATTTTTTTCATCTAAAAACAAGAAAAACAAATATGTTCCAAATTTCTCCTTTTAAATTTTTCCCGCCCTTAAAAGTATACTTAACAACATTACTGTTTTTTATTCTGTTTCTTCTCCAACAGCTTTGCAGGCACCCCTACTGTTGCAAAGGTTGAATTGGCTGTCATTCAATAATTAATTGTTACTTTATGTAAAATAATTGTAGTTTAGACATTATCATTAGGGATGTTGGCAGTATGCTGCGAGAAGGCACCACATGATTGATCTCTGGCTTTTCATAATTACGTTATTAGTTACCGGGCCATCTATAACAGTACTGTATGGGTTCATCTAAACTTTCAAGATCCTGTCTTAATTTCTACTCCGTGGTAATTAAGCTTGAACAAACGACTAGCTGGTTAGTGTCCGAAGCCTGCCTGCTAGCTTTCTACTAGTTCGTCATCTTCCAAACGCAACGTCTGAACACACAAACATTGGCATTAATTTGATCACCATTTCAGAACACGTACGCATTGTAGATTAGCAGGGAAATGGCCGTGCAATGTCATGGAAATGTCAATGCAATTCACGATCAGCATTTCTGCAAGTTTGTCAAACCCGTGTATTAAACGTATAATTTTCCAAAACGTCATCGTCTTTCAATTTCAGCTGCAAGCATGCATGAAATGGCAACTTCAGTTTCCAGGAAAAGGTTAAGAAATTTGTCTGAATTTACGTCCCAATTTCCTCAACGACAAGAAATATTTCAGTTCCAGCACATATATGCTAAAATTGAACATGCCTCTTGGGTAAATCTATTCATTGAGGGCAGTTTCAGAATGATCTTTATATATGAACATCGATATCATCTTCCCACACATCTGTGGTGGTTTGGCTCTGCTGCTCTCGATCTCTCTCTATGTTTTCCGAATCTTATTCTTCCGTCTCACATAGAGAGAGAGAGAGAGAGAGAGAGAGAGCATTGAATCAAGTGAAACATTGAATGGATACTCTAGTGAAAAGAGTTTGGATGCTCAAGTTCATGATAGGGGCTGCCAAACACATGCTTGCTTAATTCAAAAAGGTTAAAAAGAAAGGAAATTTCTTTTGAAAAAATTGGTTTGTATAGATATCAGAAAAACGGAGTAAAATTAAATTTCATGAAGAACCCCATTCAGGCATTCACTGGAACAAAATTCTAAGTCTCCCTCAGATGAGGATGCCATAAAATCCAATTTGGATCCATTGTCCGATTGAATAAACTACAAAAAAAAAAACGAGAGAGAGATATGGAAAAAAAAATTAATATTAGATTAAAAGATGAAATTGGATCTGTATTTAAAAAACACAACCGATTGGATGGGTATCTGAATTTGTATTAAGTTCGAATTTAGTTTCCAATAAATATCTAATATCCAATGTCCACGCTTTTTGAAAGTCGACTATTAACATGAGAATACCCAATGAACAATTAGGGTTCCATTTGAATGGCTATTGAGGTCTCTTCCATGTAATAATTCAAACCTAAATGTATGAACATCCAAAAAGATCGTGACAAATTGGTGAAATCAACCTAATTATTTTTCACAATGGCAAATTATGATATAGATATTCGTCCATCAAATTGATAATGCTAGTCTGCCTGATCGGAGCAGTTGTGTCAAAATATCCGAAGTTTGGTTGAAAGTTAGGGCAATTTGGTTAAAAGTTGGGGGCACCTAGCTTTTTTCATCTCACACACAAGGGTGTGCATGACCAAAATAATTCCGTTTAAAATGTATATTTTTTTATAAAAGTGTAAAATGTATATTTTTTATAAAATTAACCCGTACCCCCTTCTTTTCCCTTGAGTGTATTTTTGAGCATGAAATGACTAAAATGCTTTCGTTTGGAGAAAATAGACATTTTATATGGTAAAAATGAAGGTAGTTTGGGGCGTCACATTTTAAAGTCTTCCTTCAATTGCTTTACCATTTTTAAAGTAAGGATATGCTCTCGTTAAATCAATATTGTAAGTTGTTTTATGAACGAGCTTTTGTAATTGTGAGAGAGAGAGAGTCGATCGGCTGTTCTGCCCGGTAAAGTTGAAATTCAGAGAGAGAGAGAGAGAGAACGTGCGAGGACGAAACGAAATTAGCAGGAAGCGAGAGAGCAAGTGTAACGCCCATGATCTCTATCCTTTTTCTTTATTTATGGAAAACATTAATAGGGGGAAGAATTATAAACGGCAGATTTAATTGAAGGTTACGTAAAATGAAAACTGACAATTAAATCATAGAGGAAGCAGTTTTGGAAAGAAAAGAAGGGGAAAGAAACAACTGACGGGTGATTGATTTCCTTGTGAGAGATTGAAAATTAGTCATCTCTTATTGCTGCAGCCCTCAACGGGAGACTCCAACGACAAGAGAAAGAAAGAAAGGAAGAGAGAGAGAGAGAGAGGGACGTCCTCATCTTTGCCCTCTTTCTAGTTGAAGATTGAAGTGGTTGGCTGCTAGAAAGGGACGAGAAGCAAAAGGAGAAGTCATTTCGGAATAAAAAAAAAGGTATGGGAATATTCAACTATGAATAAAGCATGAAGCCGTATTTTTTATTTCTTATGGAATATGTAGATCTATGTATCTTGGTGCATGAATATGAATCTATGCATGAGTTGTAGTATGGGGATTTTCAGTGACGAATGTATCATGATGCCTATGTATTTTGATTGCTTATAGATATATATCCATGAGAATCTATGTATGTATATACCTAGAGACGAATCCATGCTTGAGACACTGAAATGTTATAATGTGTTCTTAGTTCAAGATATCCCTGTTAAAGTAGGCTAGGTACAGATTTGAATGTAAGGCATGTGAATCCTAGCTGAGTTTTGAAAAAGAAAAACATATACATGAACGGGTAAATTTTAGTGACCTTGACGTGAAACTATAAAGGGGGAATGTTGAATACCGTGGGATTCAGCATGTTTCCAAATCTCTAGGGGTAGATGGGAACCTCTGTTCTACCATCCCTTCCTGTGAAGAACGAATCCCTCAACTCCTTTGTTTCTGCCAGGAGCGTCGATAGCAGAGTTCGAAAAATTTTGCATATGCCTGCCAGACGGAATGCCTACTATTTTCCTTGTTGTCACTGTTCGCCTCAAGCTGCCGTTTCTTTATTTATTTATTTTTCTTTTCCCTTTGAGATTCATGCGACAACGGAACGGAGACTCGGGTGACCTATGGGAGCGTTCTTTCTCCCGAGCTGTCCACCGTTTCCTTTTTCTTTGGTCTCCCTATTACCAAAGGACGTCGAGAAAGAGGAAAATGAAGTGCAGTCGCCTCGATTGTTCCACTACTGTCTGCGGCAGAACCTATCTTCAGTTTTTCTGCATTGACAGCAGCTGGGGACAAATCGTGGATTTTCGTCGCCCTTTTTGCCCTCTGAATCGAACGGCAGCAACTTCCATAGCAACCGGGCAGGGGAGGGCCCGATGGCTTTTCCTTCTCTCTGTTGCCCATAAATCGAGGGCACAATCGGGGTTCTTCAGCTCACCTTCCTGCACACAGAGGAAGGCTAGAGAGGAAGAGTCCCTCTCTGGTTTCGTCTGCCTTTGGAGAATGGTGGAAGCCTCACCGTCGGACGAACGGGAAGAAGAAAAAGGAGTTCCCGCGTGAGACGGAGAGCTTTCTGGTTTTGGGTGTGGAAGAGTGGTGGAAGTCATCGCCGGTCGAACGAGAGGAGGACGGAGCTCTCGTGTGGAGAGAAAAAAAAATTGGGCGTAAAATGAGAAAAAAAAAGAGAATGGGAGCAGCAGAGGAGACGACGGCGGTTGGGAGCGTCGGACGATCGGTTGGGGCTGCGCCGAAAGAATTCGAACAGGGGATCTCTCGGGAGAAGGAGATCCCTCTTCCTGGTTTTGGGTGGCTGAAGGCCGGTGGAGGCTCCACCGTCGAACGAGAAAAAGAAGAGGAGCTCCCTTACGAAGAGAGAGAAAACGAAGCGGTGAAATGAAGAAAAACGAGTGCATTTCGTTTTTATATCAAAACTCATAAATTACAAAACGGGTCCACCTCTTTTGCAAAATTGGTGGAAAGACTGTTATAATTTTGAAACTTCCATGCCGCCACACTTTGGTGAAAATCTTTTGCAAAAAGAGGCTCGTGAAAATTATTTTCAATATGAGTCTAACATCTTACATGAAATAGCGAAATAGCACCCTCCGGATTCTTGAAATTTGCCAAAAGAGGGTTGTTACAAATGAAAAACGAAATGAGATGTTTTATTACTTTTTGATGCTCTTTGTGGTGTTTAAAATTTCAGAAATATGGTTCTGAAATTAACTTTGGAACCATTAGAGGAGGAAAGTCACGTTTTGAGAATGTAAATATAAATTTTATTGTTTCAAATAAGGATTATAATATTGCTAATCGAGGTTTCTCGATGTGATGAGTTTTTCTCTATTACTATTAAATTAAGATTTAAAACAGCTGAATTATTCTGTTTGGGAAACCGAGCCTGAGGGCGGTTTCTGTGAGAGGTACTAGACGATGTCTAACATTGGCAAACCCTCACTTTTGAAATTCGAAGGCGAAACGTGGACTTTGTACGATGGTTTATGCGAGTGCGAGCTTTCTGTTTTGTCCAGTGTTTGGTTTCGTCCCAGGAGGTAGTGGTCACACTCCTTTGGCTGTACTGGAGGGCCCACAGGGTATTGGGCGGCACAAGGGCTCGGGATTCTGTTCTGTTTCTGTTTGGGAGCGAGACTCCTGGTCTCTCCACCCGGGTTCCTAGAGAGACCATGCTGCTGCAGCGGCGATCTGGGATATCTCAGGAGGCTTCACTTCAGGTACCCTCGATCCGTTAGATCGCCTGGTGAAGAGATGTTCTGTTCTGCCCGTGAGTGCCCACGGGGATTTCTGTTGCTCGACACGATGACTATTGCATTGTCATAGAACCACGGTTGGAAGCGTACGAAATTTTGGAGGTTGTGCACACCTCGTTTTGTCTTTGATGATGTGATGTAACTTTGATATGTGTTAAGTTTTGGAAAACTTATGGTTGTAGTTCATAAGAACTTTTTGGAATCGTTTTACGAAACTAAATATTATTTTGGTCCATGTTCCATTCATGGCTGGATTTTCTCATACTCAGAGGAATTCTGACCCTTCTTTCTATCTCTACAGTTAGTCCTTGATAGATTTTGGCTTTGGAGCGACGACCTCAGTCTTGTGATGGACGAGCATTGGCATTCTGGACACTGCGTCGGTTTTGGGGACTTGTGTTTATTTTTTTGTTGGGTCCAAGTATTTTATTATTGAAATAAAACAATGTCTGATTTTTTTATGTTCTGGTCATGACTCAATATTGCTTCCGCTATTATAAAAATGAAAGAAAATTTTTGGTGTCAAAATTTGGGTCGTGACAACTTTGGTATCAGAGCACAGTGTCTAGAGTCAATGTCCAATGCCAATGTCGATCACAAGCAGAGAAGGTCATCCAAACCTGTTAAAGAAGGGTGTTTAGATTTTGATGTGAATATTGAGTTTCATATTTTGTGATAGTTCTAATGAATTGCTTTTACGTATTCATATTTGTTTCTTCTGTGCGGTGTAGTTCAATGGCACGCACTAGAGGAGGGAGTGTTAGTGGAGGAGGGAGAACTCCTCGCAACAACGGGAACCGGAACACGGAGGCTCATCCTACTAGACCTCGGACGCCTGGTAGAAACATCCAACAACAACAAACGTTCATCATGAACACTTTGCAGATGATGACGGGATTGATGTATGGCTGGACGCAGAATACTTCTTCAGGAGGAACAAGTACGGATACAAACAGAACGACAAATGGTGAGGCAAGAGGAGTAACTCACCAACAGTTTATGAGCTTGCACCCTCCGAAGTTTCATGGGAAAGGCACTGCTGACGATGCTGAACAGTGGATAATAGAAACTGAGGAGATCTTTACCACTCTGGAAGTGCCTGACAAGAAGAAGGTTCGGTATGGAACCTTTATGTTAAAAGGAGATGCTAAGGAATGGTGGCGGACGCAACGTCAAGTGAAGTTTGCAAATCACGAAGCGACTTGGGGAGAATTCAAGGAAGCCTTCACACATGCCTACATCCCAACCTTTACACGGGAGAAACGCATGCAAGAATTCTTGGAGCTTCAGCAAGGGAGTTTGAGTCTGCAAGAATATGTCATCAAATTCAGACATTTGGAAAAATATTACCCCCATGTGTATACTACTGATGCAGACCGAGCAAATAAGTTCGTCAGAGGGCTCAAAGACGGGTTGCAGAACCAAGTAATTAGTAGTCGTCCGAGAGATCTAGACGACGCTATCGACATGGCCACACGACTTGAGGAGGGCTGGAACAGGATGCAAGGGACAGATAGGAAGAATGAATCTCTGCGACCCAAGTCGAGACCCAACATGTTCAAGAGAAGGCGCAGTGACAGGGGAAATCAAGGGGACAGATTCAAGAGACAGAGGCCATCGACATCCAGGGTGGACGGTGAATGCCCCAAGTGTCATCGCCAACACCCTGGTAAACCATGTTACAGAGATATCGGAGCGTGTCTTTACTGTGGAGCACAAGGTCATTTATTCGTGAGTGCCCAAAGAAGAAAGAGGTAGAGCAGAGGCGTGGTGCAACCAATCAGCCAGCAGAAAAGAAGGTACCTGGCAGAGTTTACGCGACCACGGTTGAAGAGTTGAAACCTACTGACGTGATTGAAGGTACCCTTCTTGTACAATCTCATTGGGCTCATGTTTTGTTTGATTCTGGAGCATCGCATTCTTTTGTTTCTAAGAGTTTTGCTGAACTTTTAAAGTTAGAAAGAAAGAATATGCCTTATCAATTGTTAGTTGCTATACCTATGGGAAACAAAGACACATGCAGAACGTATCTAGAAAATGTGAAAATAGAAATACATGAACATTTATTGCCAGCACAGTTGGTGGTAATGAATATGATGGGGTACGACGTAATCTTAAGAATGGATTGGTTATACCATCACTACGCAACGATAGATTGCAGAAAAAAGAAGCTGAAGATTCAGTTGGAGAATGGTCAAAAGATCGAATTTAGGGTAAAAACGCCCCAAGATCAAAGAAAGTTAGTTGTCTCAGCAGTTAAGGCAAGGAAATACATGGAAAATGGGTGCACTGCATATTTGGTTAGCATGGACGCAATCGAGCAGAAATTAAAACCCATTAGTGAGGTGCGTACAGTGAAGGACTATGCAGACGTGTTTCCCGAAGATTTACCTGGATTACCTCCTGTACGAGAGGTGGAGTTTGGCATCGAATTGATACCAGGAACTGCACCTATTTCTAAGGCTCCATATAGAATGGCACCAGCAGAACTAGAAGAATTAAAGAAACAGATCCAAGATTTGGCCAGCAAAGGATTCATTCGTCCAAGTGTGTCATCTTGGGGAGCACCGGTCTTATTTGTGAAGAAAAAAGATGGGTCAATGCGGTTGTGTATTGACTATCGAATGTTGAATCAGGTTACAATCAAGAACAGATATCCATTGCCTAGAATTGAAGATTTATTCGATCAATTAAAGGAAGCAAAGGTATTTTCTAAGATTGACTTGAGGTCGGGATACCATCAATTGCAATTAAGGAAGAAGATATTCCCAAAACAGCATTTCGCACACGTTATGGGCATTATGAGTTTCGAGTGATGCCTTTTGGACTCACGAATGCCCCAGCAGCTTTTATGGATCTCATGAATCGGATATTTCACGAGTACTTAGACCGATTCGTTATAGTATTCATTGATGATGTGCTAGTATACTCCGAGTGTGAAGCGATGCATGCGGCACATCTCGAGTTAGTGATGAGGATATTGAGACAAAATCAATTGTATGCCAAATATTCCAAGTGTGAGTTTTGGCTAGACAAAGTGAATTTCTTGGGACATGTAATCTCCAAGGAGGGAGTGGCAGTTGATCCGGCCAAAGTGGAAGCTGTACAACAATGGAATGCGCCAACTAATGTGTCAGAAATCAGAAGTTTTCTTGGCTTGGTAGGTTACTACAGGAAGTTCATCAAGGATTTTTCAAAAATTGTAACTCCAATGACTAAACTGCTATGTAAAGGAGTGAAATTTACGTGGACAGAGGATTGTCAGAAGAGTTTTCAGATGTTGAAAGACAGTTTGACTAGTGCCCCAATTCTGACACTGCCAAATGGGAGGAAAGGATTTGTGGTATATACCGATGCTTCGGGAATAGGATATGGAGCGGTGCTTATGCAAAAGGACAAGGTTATAGCTTTATGCCTCTAGACAACTAAAACAACACGAGAAGAACTATCCAACACATGATTTGGAATTAGGAGCAGTGGTATTTGCACTAAAAATATGGAGACATTACCTCTATGGTGTGGAATTTGAAGTATTTTCTGACCATAAATCCCTCAAATATTTGTTCTCGCAGAAGGAATTAAACCTAAGACAAAGAAGATAGCTGGAATATCTCAAAGATTACGACTTTGAAATAAAGTATCATCCAGGAAAGGCCAATGTGGTAGCCGATGCACTTAGTAGGAAGACGACTGCTAAAGCTAGTGGACTATTAATGCGGACATGGAATTTGGTGGAAGACCTTGGAAAAATGGCATCCATTGCGAATGATAATGGAAAGGTGAAGTGTGCAGGAATAATTCGAGATAGTTTCCTTGATGAAATTATTGAGAAGCAAAAATAGAGCCCAGAATATGCGAAGTTGAAACTTGAGTGTCACAAAAAAGAAGAAACTCCTTATTTTGAGGACGAGGATGGATCTGTGTGGTTCAATGGTAGATTGTGGGTTCCGAATAATCCAGAAGTGAAGAACAAGTTGCTGGAGGAGGCACACAAGACAAGATACACCATACATCCAGGAAGCACCAAGATGTATCAAAGTTTAAGGATAAACTTCTGGTGGCCAGGAATGAAGAAAGAGATTGCTGAGTTCGTCTCACGATGCTTGGTGTGTCAACAGGTTAAAGTGGAACATCAGAAACCAGGTGGTTTGATGCAACAGATAGAAATTCCTCAATGGAAATGGGAAGACATCAACATGGACTTCGTAGTGGGGTTACCACGTACTCGACGACAACACGATGCTATTTGGGTAGTGGTAGACCGCCTAACTAAATCTGCACATTTTCTTCCGATCAAGATTTCACAATCACTAGAAAGTCTAGCAGATTTGTATGTTGATGAAATTGTGAGACTTCATGGAATCCCTAAATCAATAATCTCTGACAGAGATCCAAGATTTACATTCAAGTTCTGGGGAAGGTTACAGGAAGCGTTGGGAAACAAAAATTGAAACTGAGCACAGCATTTCATCCACAGGACAGATGGATAGTCTGAGCGAACCATCCAGACTCTTGAAGATATGTTAAGAGCTTGTGTTTTGCAATGGAAGGGTGAATGGGATAAACATGTGAAGTTGGCTGAGTTTGCCTACAACAATAGCTATCACTCTAGCATTGGAATGACTCTGTTTGAAGCTCTTTATGGCCGACCTTGTAGATCACCATCATGTTGGACAGAGATAGGAGACACAAGATTGAGGATCCTTTGGTGATCCAACACTACACTGATCAGGTCAATATGATTAGAAAGAAACTTTTGGCAGCTCAGAGTCGACAAAAGAGTTATGCAGACCAACGAAGAAGAGAGCTAGCTTTTGAAGTGGGAGATCATGTATTTCTCAAGGTATCACCACCAAGAGTGTTTTTCGATTCGGAAAGAAGGGAAAATTGAGCCCAAGATACATTGGTCCATTCGAGATTTTGGAAAAAGTTGGAGAGGTTGCATATCGAATTGCACTCCCACCGCAGTATGGTCATGTTCATCCAGTATTTCACGTGTCGATGTTAAGGAAGTATGTACCTGATCCTTCGCATGTGATAGACTATGAAGAAGTTGATTTGCAAGAGGACATGACAACCGATGAAAAACCACTTCGGATCATAGACAGAAAGGAGCATGTATTGCGAAAGAAGACAATCCCACTAGTTCAAGTGGAATGGCAGCATCATGGCATCAAAGAATGCACGTGGGAACCAGAAGAAGACATGAGAAAGAATTACCCTCAACTGTTTCAATAAGGTACGCTTAAATTTCGAGGACGAAATTTCTTTTTAGGGGGGGAGGATGTAACGCCCATGATCTCTATCCTTTTTCTTTATTTATGGAAAACATTAATAGGGGGAAGAATTATAAACGGCAGATTTTTCCCTTTGAGATTCATGCGACAACGGAACGGAGACTCGGGTGACCTATGGAGCGTTCTTTCTCCGAGCTGTCCACCGTTTCCTTTTTCTTTGGTCTCCCTATTACCAAAGGACGTCGAGAAAGAGGAAAATGAAGTGCAGTCGCCTCGATTGTTTCCACTACTGTCTGCGGCAGAACCTATCTTCAGTTTTTCTGCATTGACAGCAGCTGGGGACAAATCGTGGATTTTCGTCGCCCTTTTTGCCCTCTGAATCGAACGGCAGCAACTTCCATAGCAACCGGGCAGGGGAGGGCCCGATGGCTTTTCCTTCTCTCTGTTGCCCATAAATCGAGGGCACAATCGGGGTTCTTCAGCTCACCTTCCTGCACACAGAGGAAGGCTAGAGAGGAAGAGTCCCTCTCTGGTTTCGTCTGCCTTTGGAGAATGGTGGAAGCCTCACCGTCGGACGAACGGGAAGAAGAAAAGGAGTTCCCGCGTGAGACGGAGAGCTTTCTGGTTTTGGGTGTGGAAGAGTGGTGGAAGTCATCGCCGGTCGAACGAGAGGAGGACGGAGCTCTCGTGTGGAGAGAAAAAAAAATTGGGCGTAAAATGAGAAAAAAAAAGAGAATGGGAGCAGCAGAGGAGACGACGGCGGTTGGGAGGCGTCGGACGATCGTTGGGGCTGCGCCGAAAGAATTCGAACAGGGGATCTCTCGGGAGAAGGAGATCCCTCTTCCTGGTTTTGGGTGGCTGAAGGCCGTGGAGGCTCCACCGTCGAACGAGAAAAAGAAGAGGAGCTCCCTTACGAAGAGAGAGAAAACGAAGCGGTGAAATGAAGAAAAACGAGTGCATTTCGTTTTTATATCAAAACTCATAAATTACAAAACGGGTCCACCTCTTTGCAAAATTGGTGGAAAGACTGTTATAATTTTGAAACTTCCATGCCGCCACACTTTGGTGAAAATCTTTTGCAAAAAGAGGCTCGTGAAAATTATTTCATATGAGTCTAACATCTTACATGAAATAGGCGAAATAGCACCCTCCGGATTCTTGAAATTTGCCAAAAGAGGGTTGTTACAAATGAAAACGAAATGAGATGTTTTATTACTTTTTGATGCTCTTTGTGGTGTTTAAAATTTCAGAAATATGGTTCTGAAATTAACTTGGAACCATTAGAGGAGGAAAGTCACGTTTTGAGAATGTAAATATAAATTTTATTGTTTAAATAAGGATTATAATATTGCTAATCGAGGTTTCTCGATGCGATGAGTTTTTCTCTATTACTATTAAATTAAGATTTAAAACAGCTGAATTATTCTGTTTGGGAAACCGAGCCTGAGGGCGGTTTCTGTGAGAGGTACTAGACGATGTTAACATTGGCAAACCCTCACTTTTGAAATTCGAAGGCGAAACGTGGACTTTGTACGATGGTTTATGCGAGTGCGAGCTTTCTGTTTTGTCCAGTGTTTGGTTTCGTCCCAGGAGGTAGTGGTCACACTCCTCTGGCTGTACTGGAGGGCCCACAGGGTATTGGGCGGCACAAGGGCTCGGGATTCTGTTCTGTTTCTGTTTGGGAGCGAGACTCCTGGTCTCTCCACCCGGGTTCCTAGAGAGACCATGCTGCTTGCAGCGGCGATCTGGGATATCTCAGGAGGCTTCACTTCAGGTACCCTCGATCCGTTAGATCGCCTGGTGAAGAGATGTTCTGTTCTGCCCGTGAGTGCCCACGGGGATTTCTGTTGCTCGACACGATGACTATGACATTGTCATAGAACCACGGTTGGAAGCCTACGAAATTTTGGAGGTTGTGCACACCTCGTTTTGTCTTTGATGATGTGATGTAACTTTGATATGTGTTAAGTTTTGGAAAAACTTATGGTTGTAGTTCATAAGAATTTTTGGAATCATTTTACGAAACAAATATTATTTTGGCCATGTTCCATTAATGGCTGGATTTTCTCATACTCAGAGGAATTCTGACCCTTCTTTCTATCTCTACAGTTAGTCCTTGATAGATTTTGGCTTTGGAGCGACGACCTCAGTCTTGTGATGGACGAGCATTGGCATTCTGGACACTGCGTCGGTTTTGGGGACTTGTGTTTATTTTTTTGTTGGGTCCAAGTATTTTATTATTGAAATAAAACCATGTCTGATTTCTTTATGTTCTGGTCATGACTCAATATTGCTTCCGCTATTATAAAAATGAAAGAAAATTTTTGGTGTCAAAATTTGGGTCGCGACAGCAAGGAGGGAGAAACTAACGTGAAAGTGAGAGAGCAAGGATGGAGATTGAAACCCGAAATTTACAGGAAGCACTGCGGCACCTTCCCGGCCCTTGTCCTCTCATTCTTTCCGTCAGACCTCGTTGCTGTCGTGTCGCGGTTTAGAGAGAGAGAGAGAGCGTGCGAAGACAAAGAATGAAATCAGCAGGAAGTGGGAGAGCCAGAAAGGAGAAATTAACGTGAATTGAGAGAGCAATGACGAAGAAGGAAAAACGAAATTAAGACGAAGACATCTGCAAGGAAGACCTCGTCGTCTCATTATCTTTTCGCTGCTGAGACCGTCTCATCGTGTCGAGAGGGAGACATCTGCAAGGAAGAAAAGAAAGGAAAGGAAATGACCTTCATGAAGGGGTGGTGGCAGACCTTGATCAAGGAAGAGTTGACGGAGGATTAGTAGCCGAGAGGAGGCGTCCGATGATGGTGAGACTTGTTAACTAGCCTATTTGCAATTTCCTTGAGGCTGTAACCTTCTTGCTTCTCCATGTCTCTGTTTGTTGCATCGGTCTGAAATTAGCATGTGATTTTGTCAAAGCTGAATTTATTACGAATAGGCAAAAAAAAAATACTATCATATACACATTTTACAAAAAATTCAAAACAAAAAAAAAAAATCAGCAATAAAATAATATTTAAAGAATATATATGTTTATATAAGTGTGTATAATAGCAATTTATAGAAGCTTTCCATCAAATTTTTGATCCTTATATTTAAACATGTAAATAAACAACCACAATATTTATCCACTTCAATGTATTTGAAGGTAGTTTGGGGCATCACATTTAAAGTCTTCCTTCAATTGTTTTACCATTTTTAAAGTAAGGATCTGCTCTCGTTAAATCAATATTGTAAGTTGTTTATGAACGAGCTTTTGTAATTGTGAGAGAGGAGGGTCGATCGGCTGTTCTGCCGGGTAAAGATGAAATTCAGAGAAGAGAGACAGAGGCGTGCGATGACGAAACAAAATTAGCAGGAAGCCAGAGAGCAAGGAGGGAGAAACTAACGTGAATGTTGAGAGAGCAAGGATGGAGATTGAAACCCGAAATTTACAGGAAGCACTGCGGCACCTTCCGGCCCTTGTCCTCTCATTCTTTCCCGTCAGACCTCGTTGCCGTTGTGTCGTGGTTAGAGGAGAGAGGAGAGAGAGGTGTGCAAAGACGAAGAATGAAATCAGCAGGAAGTGGGAGAGCCAGAAAGGAGAAATTAACGTGAATTGAGAGAGCAATGACGAAGAAGGAAAACGATATTAAGACGAAGACATCTGCAAGGAAGACCTCGTCTTTCATTATCTTTTGTGCTGAGACCGTCGTCGTCGTGTCGGTGAAAGAGATGGAGAGGGAGATATCTGCAAGGAAGAAAAGAAAGGAAAGAAATGACCTTCATGAAGAGGTGGTGGCAGACCTTGATCAAGGAAGAGTTGAGGGGAGGATTAGTAGCTGAGAGGAGGCATCCGATGATGGTGAGACTTGTTAACTAGCCCATTTGCAATTTCCTTGAGGCTGTAACCTTCTTGCTCTCCATGTCTCTGTTTGTTGCATCGGTCTGAAATTAGCATGTGATTTTGTCAAAAGCTGAATTTATTACGAATAGGCAAAAAACAATACTATCATATACACATTTTACAAAAATTCAAACCAAAAAAACAATATTAGCAAATAAAATAATATTTAAAGATATATATGTTTATAAGTGTGTATAGTAGCAATTTATGAAGCTTTCCATCAAATTTTCGATCTTATATTTAAACATGTAAATAAACAACCACAATATTTATCCACTTCAATGTATTTGAAGGTAGTTTGGGCATCACATTT
Source organism: Nymphaea colorata (assembly GCF_008831285.2). Taxonomy (NCBI): domain Eukaryota; kingdom Viridiplantae; phylum Streptophyta; class Magnoliopsida; order Nymphaeales; family Nymphaeaceae; genus Nymphaea; species Nymphaea colorata. The sequence continues at coordinate 5,744,080 of NW_022204507.1, read as the reverse complement.
TAAAGTCTTCCTTCAATTGTTTACCATTTTTAAAGTAAGGATCTGCTCTCGTTAAATCAATATTGTAAGTTGTTTTATGAACGAGCTTTTGTAATTGTGAGAGAGAGAGTCGATCGGCTGTTCTGCCCGGTAAAGATGAAATTCAGAGGAGAGAGAGACAGAGTGTGCGAGGACGAAAAAAATTGCAGGAAGCCAGAGAGCAAGGAGGGAGAAACTAACGTGAAAGTGAGAGAGCAAGGATGGAGATTGAAACCCGAAATTTACAGGAAGCACTGCGCACCTTCCCGGCCTTGTCCTCTCATTCTTTCCCGTCAGACCTCGTTGCTGTGTGTCGTGGTTAGAGAGAGAGAGAGAGTTGCGAAGACGAAGAATGAAATCAGCAGGAAGTGGGAGAGCAGAAAGGTGAAATTAACGTGAATTGAGAGAGCAATGACGAAGAGGAAAAACGAAATTAAGCGAAGACATCTGCAAGGAAGACCTCGTCCTTTCATTATCTTTTCGCTGCTGAGACCGTCGTCGTCGTGTCGGTGAAAGAGAGGAGAGGGAGAGGGAGATATCTGCAAGGAAGAAAAGAAAGGAAAGAAATGACCTTCATGAAAGAGGTGGTGGCAGACCTTGATCAAGGAAGAGTTGAGGGAGGATTAGTACCGAGAGGAGGCGTCCGACGATGGTGAACTTGTTAACTAGCCCATTTGCAATTTGCTTGAGGCTGTAACCTTCTTGCGTCTCCATGTCTCTGTTTGTTGCATCGGTCTGAAATTAGCATGTGATTTTGTCAAAAGCTGAATTTATTACGAATAGGCAAAAAAACAATACTATCATATACACATTTTACAAAAAATTCAAAACCAAAAAAACAATATTAGCAATAAAATAATATTAAATAATATATATGTATATATAAGTGGTGTATATAGCAATTTTGAAGCTTTCATCAATTTTCGATCCTTATATTTAACATGTAAATAAACAACCACAATATTTATCCACTTCAATGTATTTGAAGGTAGTTTGGGGCATCACATTTTAAAGTCTTCCTTCAATTGTTTTACCATTTTTTAGTAAGGATCTGCTCTCGTTAAATCACTTGTAAGTTGTTTTATGAACGAGCTTTTGTAATTGTGAGAGAGAGAGAGTCGATCGGGCTTTCTGCCCGGTAAAGATGAAATTCAGAGAGAGAGAGACAGAGCGTGCGAGGACGAAACAAATGTGCAGGAAGCCAGAGAGCAAGGAGGGAGAAACTACGTGAAAGTGAGAGAGCAAGGATGGAGATTGAAACCCGAAATTTACAGGAAGCACTGCAGCACCTTCCCGGCCTTGTCCTCTCATTCTTTCCCGTCAGACCTCGTTGCGTGTGTCGTGGTTAGAGAGAGAGAGAGAGCGTGCGAAGACGAAGAATGAAATCAGCAGGAAGTGGGAGAGCCAGAAAGGTGAAATTAACGTGAATTGAGAGAGCAATGACGAAGAAGGAAAAACGAAATTAAGACGAAGACATCTGCAAGGAAGACCTCGTCCTTTCATTATCTTTTCGCTGCTGGGACCGTCGTCGTCGTGTCGGTGAAAGAGGGGAGAGGGAGATATCTGCAAGGAAGAAAAGAAAGGAAAGAATGACCTTCATGAAGGAGGTGGTGGCAGACATTGATCAAGGAAGAGTTGACGGGAGGATTAGTATCCGAGAGGCGGCGTCCGATGATGGTTAGACTTGTTAACTAGCCCATTTGCAATTTCCTTGAGGCTGTAACCTCTTGCGTCTCCATGTCTCTGTTTGTTGCAGCGGTCTGAAATTAGCATGTGATTTTGTCAAAAGCTGAATTTATTACGAATAGGCAAACAATACTATCATATACACATTTTACAAAAAATTCAAAACCAAAAAAACAATATTAATCAATAAAATAATATTTAAAGAATATATATGTATATATAAGGGTGTATAATAGCAATTTATAGAAGCTTTCCATCAAATTTTCGATCCTTATATTTAACATGTAAATAAACAACCACAATATTTATCCACTTCAATGTATTTGAAGGTAGTTTGGGCATCACATTTTAAAGACTTCCTTCAATTGTTTTACCATTTTTAAGTAAGGATCTACTCTCGTTAAATCAATATTGTAATTGTTTTATGAACGAGCTTTTGTAATTGTGAGAGAGAGAGAGTCGATCGGCTGTTCTGCCCGGTAAAGAAGAAATTCAGAGAGAGAGAGAGAGAGAGACGTGCGAAGACGAAACGAAATTAGCAGGAAGCCAGAGAGCAAGGAGGGAGAAACTAACGTGAAAGTGAGAGAGCAAGGATGGAGATTGAAACCCGAAATTTATAGGAAGCACTGCGGCACCTTCCCGGCCCTTGTCCTCTCATTCTTTCCCGTCAGACCTCGTTGCTGTCGTGTCGCGGTTAGAGAGAGAGAGAGAGCGTGCGAAGACGAAGAATGAAATAAGCAGGAAGTGGGAGAGCCAGAAAGGAGAAATTAACGTGAATTGAGAGAGCAATGAAAAAACGAAATTAAGACGAAGACATCTGCAAGGAAGATCTCGTCCTTTCATTATCTTTTCACTGCTGAGACCGTCGTCGTCGTGTCGGTAAAGAGAGGGAGAGGGAGATATCTGCAAGGAAGAAAAGAAAGGAAAGAAATGACCTCATGAAGGAGGTGGTGGCAGACCTTGATCAAGGAAGAGTTGAGGGGAGGATTAGTAGCCGAGAGGAGGCGTCCATGATGGTGAGACTTGTTAACTAGCCCATTTGCAATTCCTTGAGGCTGTAACCTTCTTGCGTCTCCATGTCTCTGTTTGTTGCATCGGTTCTGAAATTAGCATGTGAATTTATTACGAATAGGCAAAAAAACAATACTATCATATACACATTTTACAAAAAATTCAAAACCAAAAAAACAATATTAGCAAATAAAATAATATTTAAAGAATATATATTATGTATATATAAGTGGTGTATAATAGCAATTTATAGAAGCTTTCCATCAAATTTTCGATCCTTATATTTAAACATGTAAATAAACAACCACAATATTTATCCACTTCAATGTATTTGAAGGTAGTTTGGGGCATCACATTTTAAAGTCTTCCTTCAATTGTTTTACCATTTTAAAGTAAGGATCTGCTCTCGTTAAATCAATATTGTAAGTTTTTTATGAACGAGCTTTTGCAATTGTGAGAGAGAGAGAGTCGATCGGCTGTTCTGCCCGTTAAAGATGAAATTCAGAGAGAGAGAGAGAGAGAGAGAACGTGCGAGGATGAAACGAAATTAGGAGGAAGCCAGAGAGCAAGGAGGGAGAAACTAACGTGAAAGTGAGAGAGCAAGGATGGAGATTGAAACCCGAAATTTACAGGAAGCACTGCGGCACCTTCCCGGCCCTTGTCCTCCCATTCTTTCCCGTCAGACCTCGTTGCTGTCGTGTCGCGGTTAGAGAGAGAGAGAGAGCGTGCGAAGACGAAGAATGAAATCAGCAGGAATGGGAGAGCCAGAAAGGAGAAATTAACGTGAATTGAAGAGCAATGACGAAGAAGGAAAAACGAAATTAAGACGAAGACATCTGCAAGGAAGACCTCGTCCTCTCATTATCTTTTCGCTGCTGAGACCGTCGTCATCGTGTCGGAGAAAGAGAGGGAGAGGGAGACATCTGCAAGGAAGAAAAGAAGGAAAGAAATGACCTTCATGAAGGAGGTGGTGGCAGACCTTGATCAAGGAAGAGTTGACGGGAGGATTAGTAGCCGAGAGGAGGCGTCCGATGATGGTGAGACTTGTTAACTAGCCCATTTGCAATTTCCTTGAGGCTGTAACCTTCTTGCGTCTCCATGTCTCTGTTTGTTGCATCGGTCTGAAATTAGCGTGTGATTTTGTCAAAATTGAAGCGCAAACTGGGCTGGAAAGAAGTGTATCATCTCGGAGTAGCAGGATTAAGTATAACCTGCTGATTGGATTTGCACTAATGAATCCTCCTTCCACCAGCCTTTTCACGGCGGGTTCCCCCTCCCATGCCTTGTACATGGGCTTCACTTCTCTTGGCACAGCCGGCTCCCTCTTCCTTTCTTATGCAGGTGGGTAGTGCTTCTAACTTTCTAAATTATTTCATGTGTTCTTCGTTGTTAATTATATGTATCTTCAGTGACAACTTAATTATTTCATTGGCCAGAAGCTCCAGCTAGCTACTTAACCGCCCGATCTACTGCATTCAATCTTTCTTCTCCGATGTACAACCGGAGAAAAAATCAGCAAACTAATTGGTAACATGTTGCAGGTTACAAACTGCAAAGCAATGTTCAGGAAACCCTTCTGCTGGGCTCCACCATGCCCCTTCTTGGAGACCTTTCGATGCTGGGTTTTCAGGCTTCACTACAAGCTGATCTTTTTCCATGCCGACATTGAGGTATTGCTGGAATATTTTGGTGCCTATATACTGGTCCTTTTTTTAAGCAATTGGATGTTTTAAACGATGCAGACCTGGCACTTATCATATACAAATTTGGTATATATATATATATATATATATATATGTATATTTCTACCTTTTTGGTCATATCTTGCAGATGGTCAGGCTACATAAGCTGGTCTCCTTCTGTATCCGAACACTTCAACATCCGAGCCCAAGATTCAGGAAAAAGATTCGACCCGATTAGATATAGATTATTTAAAAAGTAGGAGTCTGAGTCTGAATCCAAACTTATTATATGATGGATCTGACCCCTTTAATCCAAACAAATTATTTAATATTAGTGTCTGTCCATTATTTTCCCATTTAGAAATGCATCTCTTCTTTGTTCTGCCCTAAATTTTTTGCAGGCTAGCTATTTTCTGGAGGCCAAAAAAATAAAGGCATCCTGCATGTGGGTGGCAAAGCTAGCTTTTTATCAACATGGAAATTAATGATGATTTGGAAAATGTCCAACTTTTCCCATGGAAACAAATATGCATGGCGGAGAAATTGGAAGAGTATGATGGTTTCTAGGAAATTTAATGATTGCAGTTCTTATTTCTCTATCATGTGCCACTGGAGAAGACTCGGTGGGAGTGATTTAGGCAGTAATCCTAGTAATCCTGCTCAAACATGTGAAGTTTGACTAGACTATCAACCCAATGTAAAGCTCCGACTCATTAGGGTCTAGGTCCAAAGGGACCAGGCACGGTAAATCCCTTGTTTCCCCCCTTTGCCCTCCGAATCTGTTAACAGGGAACTCATCACTGGGTTCTATTGGTGGGAAAACTAACTACAGCAGTACTTAAAAATAGGTGGAAATGATTAAGAGATGATCATGAAATCAAATATATCACCTGAGCTTGTGCTTTACGGGTTAATATTCAATGATGACAAAATAAAGTAATGCATGAATGATATTGATAGATATCCTTGCTTATATATCTTATACATGGTTTGAATATCCTCCTGTTATAATGTTGTAACATATTGTTGTGTATGTGTGAGTGACATCTTCACACACCTCGTGTGTGAGCCTATCAAATATGTGAAAGCATACTCATGCTTTGAAAATATTATTTTTCAGGTGATTTTGGTGCCCCACAACAATGAGCAAGGAAAATCATGGAAGATCTAACTGTTTTGGTGTGCAAATTTTTATGCAACTGTTATTATATATATATATATATATGGGGTTTGCAACTACATAACTAGTGGTGGGGCCATCAATATGTAAATTATAAGGTTGATTTTTATTGGTATAGACTTCCAGACATGTGTTTGGTTGTGAACTATACTATCAATGAATGTAAACCTGGTCTTTAGATTGATTAGAACCATTAACTGCCTAGGATAGATCACGTCATGTGCTAATACACAATAAATTATCTTTACATGCTTTATGATGGACCAGACCAATGCCAACTACATAGGTCATGTGATTATAAATGTCGTGCTACACCCATGAATGAATGAATATAAAAAAAATTGGGGTACTTTCAGGATGTTACACTTAAGACAACAGAGTATTTTTTGTTTGACCAGCGTTCTAAAACAAAAATTCACCAAACTATCCTGGTCCCCTTGCCCCTTTTTTTTTTTTTGGGGGGGGGGGGGAGGGGGCGGGCGGATGGGGGAAGAGACACGGGGTTGGGGGTGAGGTTATTAGAGCAGTTAAAGAAAGCTATAAATAATTAATAAAAGAAGTTGATGGTGGCAATGGAAAGATGAAGCTATTGAATGCAAAAATCATATGAATATGAAGAAGAATAGACAAATGCAAGAATGGTCTGTTGTGTTGATAAAGCATCATATAGAAGACAATCATTCTATAAGTAGAGCTCTGATCTAAGCTAGAAAGGAAATGTTAGATCACATAACTTGTTCTGATATGTAATGTGAACACACTTGTCAAATTCAAATGGGTTTATCGAACTTATCTGCACACTTTGGAATCACACAACAGTTATACCTCTTGATGTTTTATTTGTGATAGTACGATAGTTAGTCAATGTTGTCATAGATGTAGGCTGTCTTTAAGTAGAACTACGTAACATGCCATCTCCTCTCTCTCTCTCTCCCTTATTTCTCTCATATATTGCAACATTTAACGATATCAAAGTAAACTATGTCTTCTATATCAGTGCAATCTATGGCTCTTGCTTTAGTTGTGTATTGGAATGATTTATAGTGAAGCTTGATTGCAACAATGATAGTTGTGAAAATATTAGATTTAATCTATGATGTTTAGTTAAGACATTCTCAAATATGTGGATAACCGCATCCATGCCTACCTCTAAAAGTTAAGGATAAAGTATGATTAACTTTGAGTTGAATCAAGGCTACCATCACTAAATTAGTGGTCAGCCAAATTATCCTTCACAATAATCTCAAGAAGTGTGCTTATTCATTGAGAAAGCATTTGTCTCATAGTCGAATTTATAGATTATTCAAGTTGAGCATAATCTCCAAAATGTGTCTAAATGTGAAAACTGCACAGTTGGCTATATCAATCATGTGAAGTTATTCATTGATTGAGAAAGCTCAGTTGATGACAATATAAACAAGGATGACTTGGTTATGCATGTGCTTAATGGCTAGGAAGTATGAAAATTTTGTCACCATCATGACAACTTTGAACTATCTTCTCCCATCCTGTGAGATCCATAACCTTCTAATAAATCAAAAGAAACATTTAGAGCTCCTTAATGAGAAGTAACAACCAATGAGCGAGTTTTCAATAGTTGCTTCTTTGCTCGAAGTGGTTGTGCCCATGGCAGAGGTAGAGGCATAAATAAAGGTGTTAGATGATCTAATTCAAGCTTTAAAATTCATGAAAAGGTAGGCATACAAGATCAAAACGCATATAGTTAAATAATTTGTCAACTATATGGTAGGAGGAATCATGTGTCCATAGATTGTATGATTTACGAAAGCCTGGTAATGACTATAAAACCAATGCAAAACACACATGGCATCTAGATATATGTGTCACATATCATGTTGTCCCTTTAGATCAAGGTTTAGTGGCAAAACACGAGTATTTTGAGTCAGCCGCTATGATAGTGGGCAATGACTTGAAATGTTCCAAAACACAAATATAGGTAAAATGGAACCTCGATGCAAAAATTAGAGGCATATGTTTACAAATGTCCTTCATGTTCCAAAAAGAAAGTAAAATCTTCTATTAGCATCATTCATGTTTGTCCTGCTTCCTCTATAATTAACAACGCCTAAACTTGAGAAATTTCATCTTATATGATCTTATCTATCAATAGCCACAGCTATCCTCAAAACAATATGAAAGCCACCAAACTCTTCAGTTCCATTGACTTCTACAACGGAATGTCCTACCCTTGAATCTCCAACTCAATCATGTGTTAATCTTGAAATTGACTTAAACTCTCCCACTTCACTATCTTTTACTCTTGAGCTTAGACACATGATAATGGATGGTACACTCAACGTAATTTATTTCAAACTATAGTCCAAAATATTGAGAAACAAACCATGGTCTGATCATGGACTCATATGAACTAACATATTTTTATCAAGAAAACCTTTATATAGAATATCAACAAACCATATATGCAATAAAAAATAGTTGTTCATGCAAAAAGGAAAACATGTTTGCATGCAAAAGAATATCTTTAGCACCATTGGATGCAAGTGAATTTATATAATCAAGCAAAACGATGATTTGTCTACATGTAGAATTAAATCTTAGTTAGTAGAGAAGGGTGTAGTCAAGAGGAAGGGATATGCTGCTTTCAAACATGTTTTCTTGTTAATAATCTAATCTCAATGAAAATTATCGTGATTATTACCTTAAGTAAAAGATGGCTTATAACTAGTTTGATACTAATGTAATGCCTCTCTCAGGAATAAAATATGAGTCTAAGCTAGCAGCATATGGAAAAAAAAAAGGTAAGGAAGAAAAAGACACAAGAAATAAGGTGGTTAGGTTTAAAAAGCCTACATCCACTCTCAAACAAGTTTGAAAGCTTAATTTTTTTTCTCTGTTGTCACTCTCTCCCTCCCTCTCTATCTTTTCTTTCAATAATTGGAAGCACATGGTACAAGCCTCCAATATAACCCTTTTCTAGGCAAGGTTTTATATCGATACGTTCTTAGCCAATATAGAAAAACAATGATGGGGATAAAAAAATGTCAGCTGTTCTCCAAGTTATCCATTTTTATCTTCATCCTTTGCCATTGCAGTTACGACTTCAAGTTGAGGCAATCCGTCATCCTTACTTGGCTAACTACTTAATCTATTCATCCTTATTAACTATCTTTAGCTTCCACCGACCTCATACATAGCTCCTCAACTCCACCTTGGCTTGTATGAATCAACTCACTATCAATGAGAATCGACAATGTTGATTATGTTCAAACATTTCTAGAATATACTTCGAGTTACCACCGATATGAATATATCTGCTCCATTCTCTTCGGTCTTTACCTTGGTTAAACTAACATGGATCTTCAGATGATTTCCACTCTCTAACTTTATAATATCTTATGTATATGTGTTTATTTATAGCATGGAGTACTTGGTTTTTGGCTAAATGAATAACACTTTAGCTGTCGCAGCTCCTCGGCATACCCTTTTTATCCAAACAAAGTTGTCTGAGTACTCCTTTTACCATAATGCTTTTTCTCTGGTTTCTATTAGACCCATACATTCAACTTCCATAGTAAAGAGAGTTCTGGTTCCTTGAAATACAAAATTGGACCACGATAAGGTAGACAGACACCCAACCATTGATTGTCTAGGGTCTAAAGCTCCACTATATTTTGCATCCACATAACCAATTTCTTCTGGTGATGATGAATTATCAAATAAACTGCATATATCTTGTGAATTTGCATATATTTAATGGCATTCTTGACTGCTAACGAGTGCATCATCCTTGGATTGATCATGAATTGCTCACACACTAACCACTTGACAAAGATCTGGTTGGGTGTACATTAGACAACTTACAGTGTTTATGTATGGTACTTTTGCTGTTTGCTCCACCTATTCTTTTAACTTAGGGCTGTCATCTTTGGTCAACTTCTAGTCAATTAGCAATGGTGCTGAGACCGGTCGAGCATCCGCCATGTTGTTGCATGTAACTTGTCTGGTTCACCAATAGCTTGCTAGTCTTCATGTTTCTCTTGAATTTCATACCAAGAATCTTCTTTGCTTCACCAAGATCCTTCATTCCAAAGTCTATACTTGATAGTGACTTTAACCATATTAGCTTAGACTTGTTTTCAAAAACAACTAACATATCATCAATGTATATAGGCAACATTACATATGAACTGTCTTTCAGTACCTTGAGATACACATGACAATCATAGTCACAATGAACAAAATTATGACTAATCATAATGGAATCAAATATTTGTACTATTCTTGTGGAGTTTGCTTCAAACCATACAAAGACTTCTTTAACTTGCAAACTCAATTTGCTTTGCCTTGGACTTGAAAGCCTTCAAGTTGCTCACATAAATTTGTTCTTCTCCATGTGAAAAAGTTTATATTAAGTTGATGTAGTTCTAAATTAAGCAATGTGACCAACATAAGTATCACATGATTGAAGTATGCCTAAAGATGGGGAAGAAATCTTATTCCAATCTATTCCTTTTTCCATGCATATATCATATAGTGACAAGTTTGGCTTTCTATTTTGTAGCTCCATTGTCAAATGTTGCTTCATTCTTCTTGTAAAACCCACTTGCAACCAATGGGTTTCTTTCTCTTGGGCAACTCCACTAGATCCCAAGTTTCATTTGAATGGAGAGACTTCATTTCTTCTTGCATAGCCATCAACTAATGATTTATCTTTTTTTATGTTGAGTGGCTTGTCATAGCTCGTTGGTTCATGAAGACCATCAAACAATGCAAACACAATTGAATTACAGGTAGACGTACCTTTGGAGTGGCCTTGTTGTTCTGTTTGGTTGAACCATAGCTATTGAATGTGACTGAATGAATCATCTATCTCTGAACTTGTGTGAACAATAAGTTCATCATCATTCCATTCTGTGTTTTGATGCTCCACCATAATAGTTTGCTTCTTAACCTGATCCTTTTGAGATTCATCATCTAATGGTGTCGATGTGGTTCCTTTCATTATAGAGTGCCCATCAAAAACCACACTCATACTAATAAAAAGATCTTGGGTTATTTGGATCCCACAATCTATAAATCTTTACTCCTTTTTTATACAGCAAATATGTATTTTATTGATTATCTTGGACTTGAACATAGGCAATACATCCAAATATATGAAGAACAGTGTAATCTATTGTCTTTCTTATCCAAACCTCTTGAGGCACCTTGAAGTAGATGGTACTCAAATGAGTTTTGATTACAATAACATGTAATGGCTGTTGCCTCTATCCAAAATATCTTGGGAAGAGCAGTAGTTAATCACATGCATCTAGCACACTTTAATGAAGTTTGATTTATCCTTTCAACCATGGCATTCTGTTGTGTTGTTCCTTTTCAAGTAAAGTGCCTAATAATACTTTCTACTCTGTAGAATTCATCAAACTCTTGGTTTTTAAATTCTCTTTCATTATTGCTTCGTAGATATTTTTGATTTGTTTTCTTGTTTGCTTTTCTATAATGGTTTTGGTTCTTTCCGTTCCCAAAACACCTCATTTTTCTGCTTCATAAAGTAAACCCAAACCATTCAATAAAAATCATTAATGATGCTCATGAAATAGTGTGATCCAACTACAGAAGAATGCTACACTGTGCCCTAAACATTTGTGTGAATATATTATTGGATGTCTCTACTTATGTAAGAACGAAATTCGAAACTCGCTTGATGTTGCTTTCCGTGTATACACCAATCACAAAAACTAATGGCATGTGTCTTGAGCCCTTTCAAAAGTATCCTATGGAGCTCTTTCATACCTTTCTCTCCTAGATATGTGAGTCTCATTTACCAGTCTCATTAGTGCTTCCTATTAATGCATATAAAGTGCCCTTTTGTTGTGGCTTCATTACAACTAATATTCCCTTTGACAATTTAATTGGACCATTTGATGTTGTTAATTGTAGCCAGCAACATTTAGGCACCCTAAAGATATTAAAGTTTCATTAAATTTTGGACATGTTGTAGCTCACAATGCTTCATTGATACTCCATAAAACATCTTAATTTTTAGAATTTCAATGCTAATAACTTTGAATTTAGTATTATTATCCAAAAAATAGTTTCTCCATCACAAGAAATATAAGAATTAAACCATTATCAATGTGGACACATATGATATGATTCACCTGCATCCAAAATGTAGAAATCTGTTAAAGATAGATATTCATGATATGCTGAACATAAATACTCATTAGCATCTATTTCTAACAAACTCTTTGCTTTTGCAACACCAATAGAGGAAGAGGTTGATATAGATATCGTCTTCTTTTGATTCTTATGATCACCTAAGTTCATTAATGTTTTGCAAAATCTTGACGTATGACTCTCATGGCAGTAAACACATCGACATCACTATTATCATTCTTAGATCCTCTTGATTTAAATCGATAGTTCTTTTTAGAAAATTTTTTTCCTTGGTTTTTGTATGACCTCTTTTCTCCATATCCACGACTAGTCCTTCTGCTTACATTTCACTAGTACCAGAGTTTTTCATATTCTTTTCATAAAATAAAGAGTACTAGTTGCATTATCTAACCTAACTGTCTTTCTTTCAAAGAGTATTGTGGTTACTAAATAAACATACGACCTAGCTAACATCTTAATCAAGAATGCTGCCTTTTTTTAACATCTATTTTACACTCTTACTCAGAAGTTGAGAAATAAGTAAATTCATTAAGATGCACAAGAATATTTTCTCCCTCTTTCATGTGAAGGCAATAAAGTCACTGCTTCAAATGTAGTTTGTTTATGTGATTCTTACCCATATTCATGTTTTAAAGGTTGTTCCTAATTTTTATTGTCATTTTTTCATGGATAATGTTGTGGATGTCATTGTTTCCTAAGTGTTGTTGGATTGCACTGACAACTGGCCTTTGCATCTGCCATGTTACATTGCTTGCCTGCCAGGAGGAATTGTAAAGTGTTACAACTACGGAAAGAAAGCTTGAATTCAAACTTTCTGTTACCTATCAAAGGTTATATCATTGTTGTACTACCATAGTTAGTTTACACTTTGTACGTCAAGTCTTGTAACACTTTACAATTCATACTATATAAAGAGAAGAAATACTCTTGCAGAAATCAATGCAGGAGAGTTATTCATTCCATTGTGTCATCATCTCCTCTCTTTCTCTCTTGTTACTAGTTTCTTTATGGTATCAAGGCCACTTACCACTAAGCACATGGTATCGTTCTCGTCAATTGCAAGCCTCATCTCTGTGAAGCTAAATAGAGATAATTATTTGCTATAGAGGAGCCAACTTGAGTCTGTGATGATATCTCAAGATTTGATGAAGTTTGTTGATAGATCTGGTGAATCTCCATCAAAAACGATTCCAAAAGATGGCAAAAATGAACTCAAACCTGAGTTCGCCATGTGGAGAAAATCAGACCAATTGGTTTTGAGCTGGATCAAAGCCACCATTTTCAAAGCTGTTCTCGGTCAAAGAATCAGGACTCGCTCAGCGTGAGAGGCTTGGATGGCATTAGAAAAATCCTATGCCTCGCTGTCTGCACTGCGAGTCAGGTTATTGAAGAAAGAACTGATGTTCGTCAAGAAAGGTAACTCAGATATGACTTCATACTTGTAGAAAGTTAAATTTTAAGTGGATTCTCTTGATGCGGCTGGCTGTCATACGCCAATGGAAGACTTAGTTCAAATCATGGTTAATGGACTTCCATCAAAGTATTAAAGTTTGATCACTTATATCCTGAACAAAATTGCCTAGTTTTGCCAAGCTTGATGATCTTTTATTGAATAAAGAAACACATCGTCAACTTATGAAACCTGATGTTGCCGAGTCACCTATGGAAAAGCAAGTTACCATAACAGCCTTCAATACCATTCGAGGCCGTGGACATGGGGACGGTCGAGGCTATTATCAAGGAAGAGGCGGTCTTGGTAGAAACCAGTCTCTTCAGCCGGCCCAAAATCAATTCAATAATCATCTAATGACTGGTTTTTAGCCAAACAATCCTTCACAGCCGAACCACCAGCAAACTACCCTACCATCCAAGAAGATCATCGAGTGCCAATACTGTGGCAAGGGTCACACAGCCAAGTTGTGCTGAGATAATAATCCTCGCGCATTCTCAGCCTTAACAGTACAAGAATTGGGTGATAAATATTGGTATCTAGATACAGAGGCAACAAACAATATTATCGCTAGTGATGAAAATCTGGAGAACAAGCAAACGTACTCAGGCCCCGAATCCATAATGGTTGGAAACGGTAAGTGCCTCCCTATTTATCACGTAGGGAACTTACTGGTTAATATTCAAGGGACTGATTTTATTATGAAAAATAGCTGACAATCTGATTTTTGTGATCATTCTACATCTGACAACGATTGCATTTTTTAATTTACTCTGTCTGAATTTGTGATCAAGGACCACAAAACAGGAACAGTACTTCTTCGAGGACCGAAAACTAGTATTGGTCTTTACCCGCTTCAAGTAAAGACTAGATCTAGTGATAACATCAAGAAGGTGTGTGTGGCTCAACAAACAAAGAAGGTTCAAGGGTCATATGAGGAATGGATAAGCAGCCATATTCCGTTACTAAAAGAACATAGTTTCTTTGCTTAGTGCTCTCAGTTACATCTCAATAAGCATCCCTATTCCAAAGAAGGTGTGTGAACATTGTCTAATTGGAAAGGGGCATAAGTTGCCGTTTCCCTTGTCGTCTCTTCATGCTGCTAAACCTCTTGAACTCCTTCACATGGTTGTTTGGGGAGCAGCCTTGGTGGAGTGCAAAGATGGTTTTAAGTACTTTCTATTTATCGTTGACAACTATTCCTGATTTACCTGGATGTTTCCATTGAAAAATAAAAGTGACGTATATTAGTGTTTCATCAATTTCAAAACTCTTGTCGAAAACCAGTTGGTAACCACCATCAAAACTGTTAAATCAGACAATGGAGGGGAATTTTGCAATAAAATTCTTGAAAACGAGTTGGAAAACCAGGGAATTGTGCACCATTTTTTATGCCCCTATACACCCAAACAAAACGGGATTGTAGAAAGAAAAAATTGGCATGTAGTTGAAATAAGATTAAGTATGCTTCATGATGCTCAACTTCACCATCCGTTTTGGGTGGAAGTCTTTTGAATGGTGGTCTATATAATCAATCGGCTACCTACTCTCATACTAGATTAGAAATCTCCGTTTTGAATGATATTCAATCAAGTTCCCAATTATAGCTTTCTTCGAGTATTTGGATCCAAGTGCTACCCATTATTGACATTGAGTAATGACAACAAGCTTCAACCAAAGACAACTCCATGCATTTTTATTGGATACGGGAGTCAACACAAAGGATATGTATGTCTAGATCCCAAATCAAGGCGAGCGTTAATCTCTCGACATGTTATTTTTGACGAGCAGTCTAGAGGCTTCAGCAACACCAGTGATGTATCGTTTCAAGAGGCTGAACTTGAACAGTGGGCATCAAAATTTCATTATCCTTTTAATACTGAGTTCAATACAACAGACCCAGGGCAAACCACACTAAGCGACTCTCATACAAAAAGTGTCGTCATCCCTCCAGCAATCAATATAGAGGGCCAACCAGGTGAGGCTCAGACCGAAGCAATCCAAACTCAATCAGACATACCACATATTGCTGCCATTCCAGATCAACCGTCCACAAGTGGAAGCCAAGACATCATCACCCTGCTTGACAGTCATTAAGACGCCCGCATAGAATGGTCACCCATTCTATAACAGGTGTGTCATCTCATTCACATCAAATGGTCACTTGTTCTATGTCAGGTTCTCTCAAACACAAGACATTCTCCGCTCAAACAAAGATGGGAGTCAAACAGGAGCCAGCCACATTCAAGGAAGCCAGCAGCATTACTCACTGGATTAATGCTATGCAACAGTAAATACATGCATTGCATAAAATTAAACCTGGAGTCTAGTACCACGACGGCCATAATATAATATTATTGATACTAAATGGATATACAAGCTTAAATGCACTGCTGATGGTTCCATTTCAAGGTACAAGGCACATCTGGTTGCTCGAGGATTCTAACAAGAAGCCAGGATAGACTATTTGGAGACTTTCAGTCCCACGGTTAAGCCCACTACAATTTACGTCATTCTCACCATCATTGTACAACATGCACGGTCTCTTCGCCAGCTCGACTTTGATAATGCATTCCTAAATGACTTTCTTAATGAAGACATTTACATCACCCAGCCAGAAGGGTTTGAATATCCGAGTCTTTTGTCTCACATTTGCAAACTCAACAAACCGTTGTACGGATTGAAGCAGGCCCCTCGAGCTTGGTATGAACGCCTGAGTATCTTTCTTAGCGACATTGGATTTCAGGTATCTCAATTAGATGTGTCTCTCTTTATTTTCTGCCAACAATGTGAAAAGATATATATCTTAGCTTATGTTGATGATATTATTATCACCGGATCATTCGATACACTCATATATATAACTTTTGCCAAACATCGGCCATCATTTTCAGTCAAGAACTTGGGTGATTTATCATATTTTCTTGGCATAGAGGTGATTCGGCATCCCAACTATTTGGTTCTTTGGCAAGGAGCTTATCTTAACAATGTATTACAAAAAGCTAACATGACCAATGCCAAGCCTGCCCAAACACCTATGTCAACTGTCCATGTTTAGGGGTTTAGCACTCCATTCTCGGATCCTAGTCTCTAACGGAGCGTGGTGGGAGCATTACAATATCTCACCCTCACACGTCTGGATGTAGCATTTGCAGTAAATCGAACATGTAAATACATGGATTAACCCTTAGAATGCCATTGGAGGCTCATAAAGCAAATTCTCAGATATTTACAGGGCACAAGCCAGCTTGGACTACGCATTCAAAAATCAGATCATCTTCACTTAATTGCATTTGTCAACACTGATTGGGCTGGACGTATTGAAGACAGAAAAACAACAGGTGGATGTGTAACGTTCTTGGGTAATAATCTTATCTCCTGGGCATCTAAAAAGCAACAACCGTGACTCGTTCAAGTACAGAAGCTGAATATAATTCTCTCGCATGTGCTGCTGCAGGAATTCTTATGGCTGAAAGCCCTACTAATCAAATTGGGCATATCATGCACTGGAACTCTAATATCGTGGTGTGACAATATAGGTGCATTATACTTAGCAGCGAACCCTGTTCGCTATCCAAGAATATCTCAATCCACTTTGTGCGAAATCACGTATCAAAGGAAAATATCTCAATCAAGTTTATTAGATCATCCGAGCAAATAGCAAATGGACAGACCAAACCTCTTGGATCTACTAAGTTCAAAGAATTTAGAGTCTAGCTGAGCATTATCCCTGCCACCCACAGCTTGAGGGAGCGTGTGAAAGATTTTCCTCGTTGTCAAGGAGAAATTGGTGGAAATTGAACCCACTAAACTTGGCAAAAAGAAAACATCAATGGAGGAGCAACCCAACTAAGGAAAGAAAATTTGAATTCAAACATTCCATTACCTCTCAAACGTTATATCATTGTTGTACTACCATACTTAGTTTACACGTTGTATTTATCCCAAGTCTTGTAGCGGTTTACAATTCATTCTATTGTGTCATCATCTCCTCTCTCTCTCTCTCTTGTTTCTATTATCTTTAATATTTTGTGGCACAATACTCAAATGTCATAAATAGCCTATTTCGTGGCATTTTATTAATGATCCTGAAAACCTTTCATTGATGTTGGAGTTGTGCCGCAGTCGGCACTTACAAAAGCCTCAGCTGGCCATTGAAGGAGCTCTCAGTGGCGTTTTTCCAAAGCTGGTATTAGATTACTATGACAAAAAAAAAACGCCACCGTCTATCTTTTTGATGGCACTGCCTCTACAGCAGAAACTTTCAATAAACATCCTTAGTGGCACATATCTGTATGCCATTATTTACATTTTATGACAGATTACGAATGCCATTGATGGTCTATTAAAGTGTCATTAAAGATCATTATATGCTATTGCATAGACAATTAATTACAAAAGGAGTTCTCTCAGCAAGATAAAGGATCAATGTCATTAAACTAAGATTTTAAGTACATTATAAATGCAATAAACTAATCATAAGATTTAAAACTATTAATCCAACATTTGTACGTCTACCTCAAACTACAATCCAATCCACCATTACAAAATCATCAGCCACCTTTTAATTCTTGTTATGTAAATGTAGGTCATTGTCAATAACCCTCCCTAAGTTGAAAATATCTGTTCTTCAAAGTGCAAGCTATCACCCGAATTGACATTACTGCCACATGTTCGCATCAAATGAAGATGATGTTATGGCGACGTACATCTTTGGGTACTAATGAATTACAAAATTCCAATTAGTACTGGGAGGCAACTCAGAAATTATCTGTACATATTAGAAAGCGAAAAAGAGAACGAATGAAGCTGTCATTAGGACATGAAACTGTCCATATTCTCTAAACATGAATAACTAGGGGGAGAATGAAACCTTACCTCTCCAGTGACTGTGTCCGAGCATGGAGTTCTATTGTCTTTTGCACATGCAAGTAGGAAGGAGCTGTCAAAAGAACACCACGACATTGCAATCACACCTGCAGAAGCACAGTAAACAGCTTGGACCCTTGGGCGAAAAGTGAACAGAATGATGGTATGCCTGTAGGATCTCCAAGCGCAAGCTCCGGTGGAAAAACAATTTGCTCAATGACCTTGTTGGCACTCACAAAGATTTGGTGATCATCAAAGAGGACCGCAATGGATTGAACCCATGTGAAGTGTCCGAACATGCCCGCCACCCGCTGACCAATGAAGTGTTCATTAATGTGTAGGTTGGCTTCAGAGAGCAAACAGAAGTCCTTATCCTTCCTCCCACTGAAGTAGAAGGGGATGCCATCTTCCCCAACAACACGACGGTCTTGGCACTCTCCTCCTGGCCTGTCACAGTCTGCTCAAACAATAAAAGGAATTAAACCAAAAAGATCTCACTAATATACTGAAATTACTCATGAACAAAATGCCACTGAAATTAATTAGTATCTCTCAACAGGTTATCTCAACTGATAAATCATGTACGCATGAAAAAACAAGTTTCAATCCATATATAATTGATTGAAATGGCCCACTCAGTCTGATTTTGTTAAACAATTAAGTTTTAGCAATGGTTTATGTGGCACTTTGTGATGTTAGTCTGCAACATGGAAGAGAGAGCAGGAGTTATAGAGTTTATAACCTTACCCGATTTTTTGTATAGCATCTTTGGCATACCTCAATATAAACTAAAACTAACTATTTCAAATGACAATTTTACCCCAGCACATTTCCTTAGGAACTTTAGAACTTTAAGGAACCGAAAAAATAGTTAGGGAAATGGCCTCACGAGCGGGCTGAAGTAGATAACAGTAATAAAAGCAGCACAATAAGCATTCAAAATTAATAAATGGGACACTTACGGAGACTGCAGGAAAAGAGACCTATACCGGGTGATATCTTCACTGATCATCTCTGAAATCACCGGTATTGTGTCTCTCCCTACAGTCTCCCGTGGTGATGATGCGGTGCCTGGTATAGCCAAATCTATAGCAATAATTTCTTTCCCCGGGGACAGATAGTCAATAACGGTGCCCTCACCACCATTATAGCTTTTAATTAAAAAAACAAAATGCAGCCTTATATATGAAACATGGTAGTAACAAGATAATTAGTTTATGTACTTAAAAAGAAGAAATATAAAAGAATAAAATCTCAACTCCAAAGATAGTACACAATTTGGCATCAACCTGCCAATGACCAACACTAGACGATTTTCAGTTGATTCTTCTAGAAGTAGAAAAAAGTTAAATGAAACACTGACCAGAACAGAAGAAATTTTGTTCTCTTGGTGGCTGCTAAAATAGGATTCTAACATTACTGAATACTACGGGACATACAACAAAAGACAAGTGTACGTTCCTTGCTGCTAGGCACGAGTGTGAAAAGATGGGGAGGAGTAGGAATACCTTAACAACATCCACATTTTCAGGCAACACGAAAAATCAACCTTTTACTTTCACCATATTTGCCTTTGATTTATCTTCTATACTATCCATGTATCCTGCTTATAAAAAAAGGACCAGATATAACCATGATGATAAAGTAGTACAAACCCTTTGACAACTGTATGTGGCATAAAACAATGAAGTGCACAAAATTGGCATGTTAAGAATCCAGAATCAGTAGAATCGTTTGACATCCTGATGATCTAATGGGAGCTGATAAGCTGTTGATAGCAGCCCATCTTGGAGGCATCGTATGGTTGATAACTGTGTATAACCAATCTCACATAATATCATAAGAGATGTTGATCACCATCTCAACGTGCAACACTTTACATCCTTGAGTGCTCTACCTGTGTAGTACAACAAGGTCTTCTTTATCCCAACGTTGCGCCTCGTATCAGCGGCAATTCTGATCAGCTGGTAGGCCCCAGTCGCCTTCCAAGTCCCCTACCTTTACAATTCTATTTGGCTTCCTTCCACTATAGTTCTTCCGATGTCTAGGAACACAGAAGTACCATTACTTTTCTGATATCATCTTCAGGTTCCTTATTAACCAAGTCAACATCATAATCAGAAGAATGGAGAAATTTATCTGTAAAATACAATGAAGACAGGAACCAGGGGCTGCTTTAAAAGTTCCTGGCATCTCCCAAGGGTCATAAGAATCAGTACGAAAAGCCAAGGCATTACCGATGACTAAAACATGTCGGTGGAACTTAGCCATGCATTGCTAACAGTTTTACCGATGTTTTTGTTGATTGTTAATGAAGACGGTGTTGGTAAAAATCATCATCAACATAGTGAAGTTAAGTGTTGGTGTAGCCACCATCACTGACGTGCCAAAACAGGTGGGTAAAATAGATTGTTACCAACATTGATATGTGTTGGTAGTAGTTTCTTTTTACCCACAATGCTGAAAACTTCAGTAAAACTTTATACTGACAATGGTCTCAGATGTCGGTAAATTAATGATGATTCCGTGGACATTGGTAAAACTTTACCAGTGTCTAGATCAATGTTACAATTAATCTTTATCAAATGCAATCTTATGCTTCAGTGAATGTGTCTTAATTTTTTTCCTAATCCGTATAGGACATTTTTTTCAAATTAGAAATACATATATTAACCTGCTTTTATATAGTCTATGTATCAAAAGAAACAGTTAAATGCACATAAACTAAACAAATATATATAACAAAATTTTGAACTTATATTACAATACAACCGATTTGTTATAGTTCAAAGTTTCAAAAGCCATGAACATAAATTGCTTCCAGGGTAATCTCATAACCGAGGTGGAAATAGTGCAAAGTTTAGCAGTGTCGGCAAGTGAACAATGAACATTAAGAAAATATGTTAAAACTTGCTTCTTTAGTGTGGTATAACCTAGAGCCAGTGTAGCTTCCCACTCAATTGAGGAGAGGAGGATTTGTGGCAGGGCAACAACAACTTGCTTTATGTCTGGTTGCAGAATTGGTTCCTCATCAATGCATTGCTTGGCTAGCATACACACACATCCTATAAATGCAAGAAAGAAGCAAAGTGAAAGACCATCACTAGCTGCAATCTTTTTTCACTTGTGACTAGTCAATTCAGTGCCAGAAACTCAGATGCTGCCAGATTGAACAACTAATAAAGAAAAGGTACAATTGACATAGCAACTAACATGGAAAATGTCCCATTGATAAGTCACCAGTTTCACCATCATACTTAAGAAGAATAGCTAGTCCATCGAAATAAATTTTTGCTAAAAATGACAAAATTATGATCGCCCGAAAGAGTCGCATGTTACAGTTACCCAATAGAGACAATGAAAATGTAGAGACCAATTCATAGAACTGTTTTTCATAAAATACTCATAGTCTACCTACACCCACCATGAATGACAGCAGTCCTTTAACTTGTTGTAGTGGAATGATGACAATGGTGCTCGACTCAAAATCTCATATGAGGGACGCAAGAGAGTGAAGAGAAAATTTTGAGAAAGAAACGCCGGTACCAGGGGAAGCAAGAGAAAAGTTGGGAAAAATACCGTAGGAGGAACAAAAAGAAAAAATTGAAGAAGAAAAGGCCAAGGGGGAAGCAAGAAAAAACATTTGGGCAGGATTAACAGGTAATTATTATTGGTCTTCTCTTTTTTAGTGTTCATTCTGGTAAAACTCAGCACTGGTATACAATTATTACCTGCGAAAAAGGTCATGCTATATGTTGCAGACCGTCATTCCATAATGTCTTTAATTCATTAATGAAAGACTACAAGAAAACATCGAACGCTTTTGCCTCAAGAGACTTCGGCCCACAAATCAACAATGCAAGTGTAATATAGGCTGTTTTAAGCACATGCAGGTGGCAAATTATAAACAATTATGACAATAGACCAAACATTGTTTGAGAAACTCAATGTTTGAAAAAGATTGAATCCATTAACTTCTAGACGAAGTCTTGCGTTATTACTATCTGCTGCAAAAGAAGAATGTATTTCATCAAAAGACTTTCAAGCTTTGACATTTGCTGGATGCCTCAAATGACCAACCTGAACACGCCTTTCATCATGCCATGTCTTATTTGAAGCAATCTCACATAACATAAACATCCTGTTCAATCTTGGAATCAATGAAAAATGATGCAAAACACTTGCAGGTGTCTTGTAACCTTTATTGTTCTTAGTTTCATCCTTCCATGTTGAAGCACTATAGATATCACATTGGTACTCAGCATTATCTTTACAAAAACAACATGCAATTGTTTTCACATGCATATATTTTATCATAACTGAGACCCAATTCTCAAATGTTCGTTTGCTATCATAATATGACTTTGGCAATTGTACACCTTGCAGAAAAGCGTCATGAAGAAGTTCAAGTACCATGTCATATGACTTGTTACTCCATCCATTAAGGCACTTTATATGGAATACATGCATAAGAAAAGACCATTTTGTGAATTTCATGCACCCTATATATAATTCTTGGTAAACATCTTTCATTAATTTTTCATATGCACTATCTTCTAAAAGTGGATCTTTGTTTGGTTCATTTTCTTGACTATATATTAAATTATGCTGATATTCCTAATGCGCCTACTATCCGACCTTCCATGACATCCATATTATATTCACTAATCGCATTCTATTGACTTTTTGAAGGTAGTATACTTTCACCATGATAATTCCAATATACGTAATTTGGAGCAAATTCAAAGCATACGGTATGGTTAAATGCATCTTCTACTCAGTGCGACAAAAAGTTGTTGCTCTTCACATATAGACATCTAAGTTTGGCATCAACAATAGAATTATTCGGCAAAGTCAAGAAAATTTTCAATTCCTCTCAAGTACTCAGGGCTTGCACTGATAAATGAAAACATTCATACAAATCAATTAACTAAGCTCACCACCATATAACATAATAGAAACATAAACTGGTTAGATAAAAAATTACCTATTTTGGTGTATCCAACTTCTATCATCCATATAGGCAAAATTATATGGTGATTATATTGCTATCTGAAAGAATAATTAGAAATTACTTACTAACAACTACATCCTTAAAAAACTGACTACAATTATTAAAATGTCACATATCAAACTTATAAAAGCAAAACAACTAACAAATTAGCTTTTAAGTTGTCCATTCATGCTTTTCATGGGTATAGCTCTATGCATAAAGGCTATATATTCATGAAGAAAGACTCACTCAAAATATTGATCTCACATGATGTCGTTTTATGAAGACTTATTCCTTTTTAAAACCGACACCAGGACTACATCTAGCGCAGCCGAACCAGTCATTACTAGTCCAACACCAATCTTTTTACTCACTCAACTCATTGACTCCTAATACTTCATCCTCCTCAAACCTAGCTCAAGTGCCTTTGTCAGTTGTCACCGTTTACTTCTAACTCTCCATCACACTCACCATCGGCCAGCACTGAGAGGAACCTCCACTGCCACCCCTTAGGACTCATCCCATGACCACACAATCACAAGATGATACCCCTATTCCTAAAGTTTATACTTCTGCTCTTTATTCTATTCCTACAGTGTTCTTGTCTGATCTTGTTAAGAAATAACCTTTAAACTCAATCAAGCCAACCAACACCCAAAATGGCATCAAGCAATGGACAGAGAAATGCAAGCTCTCCACAGAACCAGCCTTGGATTCTTGAACCACCATGTGCAGGACAGCATGTAATTGGATGTAAATGGGTGTTCAAGCTTAAGCGGAAGTCAGATGGCAGCACAGAGTGGTACAAGACCAGATCAATCGCGAAGGGATACAGCTAGGTAGAAGGAATCAATTATTTTGACACCTTTAGTCTTGCAGTGAAGCCAACCACCATCCACATCGTTCTGATACAACTTGATGTCAGCAATGTGTTTCGGGGAGTGAGAGGAAACAGTTTCCATGCATCAACCACCTGGCTATGGGAGCAAGGTGCATGATGTCTGCCAATTGCCTAAAGCCCTCTACGAATTGAAGCAAACACCCTGTGCCTGGGACCAATGAGTCAGTGACACGCTTTTCTCTATCGGATATTTTAAAAATTTGGTGACTGATATGTCTTTGTTCAAATTATGGAGACAATTCAATATATCAGTTACACCATCAATTTGCACTAAGAGATCTTGGCGACTTAATCTACTTTATAGACACACTGCACCAGATATGCCTATTGTCAACACCTTGTCACCGGCACTTGAAACATCAAGTGTCGGTAGTTGAAACACTGTTCTGCTTGCTAACTAACAACATCGATGGGCATAAAGTTTACATTTATTTGAACCGCTTGCGACAATTTTTCTTGTTTCATCCATTTCCTCCTATATGTTGCCGTTCAGAAGATTCCTCCAAGGTGAAACCCTAAGGCCCTGTTTGGATGGAGAGAAAGGGAGGGAAAAGGAGGGATTCGACAATCAATCATTTGTTTGGTTGATTAATTAGAAAGGAGGGAAATGAAAGGAAACTAAAAAGTTTGTTTGGTTGCAAAGGGAGGAAAAGGAAAGGAAAATATAATGTAAATCCAATCCCTCCAAAATTGGACGAATTGGGAAAGAAAGAAAACCTCTGCCTCTTTCTACCATTTATGCCCCTCTCAATTTTTAAACATTTTGAATGTTAGGGGTATTATTTTAAAATATTATAAATTCTATCATTTCCTTTCCTTTCTATCCAAACAAGCTTGAACAAACGACTAGCTGGTTAGTGTATGAAGCCTGCCTGCTAGCTTTCTACTAGTTCGTCATCTTCCAAACGCAACGTCTGAACACACAAACATTGGCATTAATTTGATCACCATTTCAGAACGCGTACGCATTGTAGATTAGCAGGGAAATGGCCGTGCAATGTCATGGAAATGTCAATGCAATTCACGATCAGCATTTCTGCAAGTTTGTCAAACCCGCGTATTAAACATATAATTTTCCAAAACGTCATCGTCTTTCAATTTCACCTGCAAGCATGCATGAAATGGCAACTTCAGTTTCCAGGAAAAGGTTAAGAAATTTGTCTGAATTTACGTCCCAATTTCCTCAACGACAAGAAATATTTCAGTTCCAGCACATATAAGATAAAATTGAACATGCCTCTTGGGTATATCTATTCATTGAGGACAGTTTCAGAATGATCTTTATATATGAACATTGATATCATCTTCCCACACATCTGTGGTGGTTTGGCTCTGCTGCTCTCGATCTCTCTCTATGTTTTCTGAATCTTATTCTTCCGTCTCACATAGAGAGAGAGAGAGAGAGCATTGAATCAAGTGAAACATCGAATGGATACTCTAGTGAAAAGAGTTTGGATGCTCAAGTTCATGATAGGGGCTGCCAAACACATGCTTGCTTAATTTCAAAAAGGTTAAAAAGAAAGGAAATTTCTTTTGAAAAAATTGGTTTGTATAGATATCAGAAAAACGAGTAAAATTAAATTTCATGAAGAACCCCATTCAGGCATTCACTGGAACAAAATTCTAAGTCTCCCTCAGATGAGGATGCCATAAAATCCAATTTGGATCCGTTGTCCGATTGAATAAACTCCAAAAACAAAACGAGAGAGAGATATGGAAAAAAAAATTAATATTAGATTAAAAGATGAAATTGGATCTGTATTTAAAAAACACAACCGATTGGATGGGTATCTGAATTTGTATTAAGTTCGAATTTAGTTTCCAATAAATATCTAATATCCAATGTCCACGCTTTTTGAAAGTCGACTATTAACATGAGAATACCCAATGAACAATTAGGGTTCCATTTGAATGGCTATTGAGGTCTCTTCCATGTAATAATTCAAACCTAAATATATGAACATCCAAAAAGATCGTGACAAATTGGTGAAATCAACCTAATTATTTTTCACAATGGCAAATTATGATATAGATATTCGTCCATCAAATTGATAATGCTAGTCTGCCA
Organism: Nymphaea colorata; assembly: GCF_008831285.2. Taxonomy (NCBI): domain Eukaryota; kingdom Viridiplantae; phylum Streptophyta; class Magnoliopsida; order Nymphaeales; family Nymphaeaceae; genus Nymphaea; species Nymphaea colorata. Next base: position 5,718,060 of record NW_022204507.1, on the reverse strand, counting down.
GATCATAGCAGTTGTGTCAAAATCCGAAGTTTGGTTGAAAGTTAGGGCAACTTGGTCAAAAGTTGGGGGCACCTTGCTTTTTTCATCTCATACACAAGGGTCTGCATGACCAAAATAATTCCGTTTAAAATGTATATTTTTTTATAAAAGTGTAAAATGTATATTTTTTATAAAATTAACCTGTACCCCCTTCTTTTCCCTTGAGTGTATTTTTGAGCATGAAATGACTAAAATGCTTTCGTTTGGAGAAAATAGACATTTTATATGGTAAAAATGAAATGAAGATTATAGACCTGTTTCTTACAAAAATAAAAAATAGTCCTCAACAAAAAAGTGTGTGAATGGTCGAACAGAGGTCCACCTTGCCCTTGGGAGTCGTTTCAGGATCTATGAGCGCTACTGTATCATTCCCAAAATTTTAACACAAACAAAATTAGATCACTTTTGTTAATGTTATATATCAAAAACATTTATATGCGAACGGCAGTATTATAAAAAATAGGCTTTCAAGTGAATTTCCCAGGGCACGAAATTCAGCTGAATTTATTACGAATAGGCAAAAAAACAATAGCGCTACTGTATCATTCCCAAAATTTTAACACAAACAAAATTAGATCACTTTTGTTAATGTTATATATCAAAAACATTTATATGTGAACGGCAGTATTATAAAAAATAGGCTTTCAAGTGAATTTCCCAGGGCAAGAAATTCAGCTGAATTTATTACGAATAGGCTATCATATACACATTTTACAAAAAATTAAAAAACAAAAAAATAATATTAGCAAATAAAATAATATTTAAAGAATATATATGTATATATAAGGGGTGTATAATAGCAATTTATAGAAGCTTTCCATCAAATTTTCGATCCTTATATTTAAACATGTAAATAAACAACCACAATATTTATCCACTTCAATGTATTTGAGGTAGTTTGGGTCATCACATTTTAAAGACTTCCTTCAATTGTTTTACCATTTTTAAAGTAAGGATCTACTCTCGTTAAATCAATATTGTAATTTGTTTTATGAACGAGCTTTTGTAATTGTGAGAGAGAGAGAGTCGATCGGCTGTTCTGCCTGGTAAAGAAGAAATTCAGAGAGAGAGAGAGAGAGAGAGCGTGCGAAGACGAAACGAAATTAGCAGGAAGCCAGAGAGCAAGGAGGGAGAAACTAACGTGAAAGTGAGAGAGCAAGGATGGAGATTGAAACCCGAAATTTACAGGAAGCACTGCGGCACCTTCCCGGCCCTTGTCCTCTCATTCTTTCCCGTCAGACCTCGTTGCTGTCGTGTCGCGGTTAGAGAGAGAGAGAGAGCGTGCGAAGACGAAGAATGAAATAAGCAGGAAGTGGGAGAGCCAGAAAGGAGAAATTAACGTGAATTGAGAGAGCAATGAAAAACGAAATTAAGACGAAGACATCTGCAAGGAAGATCTCGTCCTTTCATTATCTTTTCGCTGCTGAGACCGTCGTCGTCGTGTCGGTAAAAGAGAGGGAGAGGGAGATATCTGCAAGGAAGAAAAGAAAGGAAAGAAATGACCTCATGAAGGAGGTGGTGGCAGACCTTGATCAAGGAAGAGTTGAGGGGAGGATTAGTAGCCGAGAGGAGGCGTCCGATGATGGTGAGACTTGTTAACTAGCCCATTTGCAATTTCCTTGAGGCTGTAACCTTCTTGCGTCTCCATGTCTCTGTTTGTTGCATCGGTCTGAAATTAGCATGTGAATTTATTACGAATAGGCAAAAAAACAATACTATCATATACACATTTTACAAAAAATTCAAAACCAAAAAAACAATATTAGCAAATAAAATAATATTTAAAGAATATATATTATGTATATATAAGTGGTGTATAATAGCAATTTATAGAAGCTTTCCATCAAATTTTCGATCCTTATATTTAAACATGTAAATAAACAACCACAATATTTATCCACTTCAATGTATTTGAAGGTAGTTTGGGGCATCACATTTTAAAGTCTTCCTTCAATTGTTTTACCATTTTTAAAGTAAGGATCTGCTCTCATTAAATCAATATTGTAAGTTGTTTTATGAACGAGCTTTTGCAATTGTGAGAGAGAGAGAGTCGATCGGCTGTTCTGCCCGTTAAAGATGAAATTCAGAGAGAGAGAGAGAGAGAGAGAACGTGCGAGGATGAAACGAAATTAGGAGGAAGCCAGAGAGCAAGGAGGGAGAAACTAACGTGAAAGTGAGAGAGCAAGGATGGAGATTGAAACCCGAAATTTACAGGAAGCACTGCGGCACCTTCCCGGCCCTTGTCCTCCCATTCTTTCCCGTCAGACCTCGTTGCTGTCGTGTCGCGGTTAGAGAGAGAGAGAGAGCGTGCGAAGACGAAGAATGAAATCAGCAGGAAGTGGGAGAGCCAGAAAGGAGAAATTAACGTGAATTGAGAGAGCAATGACGAAGAAGGAAAAACGAAATTAAGACGAAGACATCTGCAAGGAAGACCTCGTCCTCTCATTATCTTTTCGCTGCTGAGACCGTCGTCATCGTGTCGGAGAAAGAGAGGGAGAGGGAGACATCTGCAAGGAAGAAAAGAGAGGAAAGAAATGACCTTCATGAAGGAGGTGGTGGCAGACCTTGATCAAGGAAGAGTTGACGGGAGGATTAGTAGCCGAGAGGAGGCGTCCGATGATGGTGAGACTTGTTAACTAGCCCATTTGCAATTTCCTTGAGGCTGTAACCTTCTTGCGTCGCCATGTCTCTGTTTGTTGCATCGGTCTGAAATTAGCGTGTGATTTTGTCAAAATTGAAGCGCAAACTGGGCTGGAAAGAAGTGTATCATCTCGGAGTAGCAGGATTAAGTATAACCTGCTGATTGGATTTGCACTTATGAATCCTCCTTCCACCAGCCTTTTCACGGCGGGTTCCCCCTCCCATGCCTTGTACATGGGCTTCACTTCTCTTGGCACAGCCGGCTCCCTCTTCCTTTCTTATGCAGGTGGGTAGTGCTTCTAACTTTCTAAATTATTTCATGTGTTCTTCGTTGTTAATTATATGTATCTTCAGTGACAACTTAATTATTTCATTGGCCAGAAGCTCCAGCTAGCTACTTAACCGCCCGATCTACTGCATTCAATCTTTCTTCTCCGATGTACAACCGGAGAAAAAATCAGCAAACTAATTGGTAACATGTTGCAGGTTACAAACTGCAAAGCAATGTTCAGGAAACCCTTCTGCTGGGCTCCACCATGCCCCTTCTTGGAGACCTTTCGATGCTGGGTTTTCAGGCTTCACTACAAGCTGATCTTTTTCCATGCCGACATTGAGGTATTGCTGGAATATTTTGGTGCCTATATACTGGTCCTTTTTTTAAGCAATTGGATGTTTTAAACGATGCAGACCTGGCACTTATCATATACAAATTTGGTATATATATATATATATATATATATGTATATTTCTACCTTTTTGGTCATATCTTGCAGATGGTCAGGCTACATAAGCTGGTCTCCTTCTGTATCCGAACACTTCAACATCCGAGCCCAAGATTCAGGAAAAAGATTCGACCCGATTAGATATAGATTATTTAAAAAGTAGGAGTCTGAGTCTGAATCCAAACTTATTATATGATGGATCTGACCCCTTTAATCCAAACAAATTATTTAATATTAGTGTCTGTCCATTATTTTCCCATTTAGAAATGCATCTCTTCTTTGTTCTGCCCTAAATTTTTTGCAGGCTAGCTATTTTCTGGAGGCCAAAAAAAATAAAGGCATCCTGCATGTGGGTGGCAAAGCTAGCTTTTTATCAACATGGAAATTAATGATGATTTGGAAAATGTCCAACTTTTCCCATGGAAACAAATATGCATGGCGGAGAAATTGGAAGAGTATGATGGTTTCTAGGAAATTTAATGATTGCAGTTCTTATTTCTCTATCATGTGCCACTGGAGAAGACTCGGTGGGAGTGATTTAGGCAGTAATCCTAGTAATCCTGCTCAAACATGTGAAGTTTGACTAGACTATCAACCCAATGTAAAGCTCCGACTCATTAGGGTCTAGGTCCAAAGGGACCAGGCACGGTAAATCCCTTGTTTCCCCCCTTTGCCCTCCGAATCTGTTAACAGGGAACTCATCACTGGGTTCTATTGGTGGGAAAACTAACTACAGCAGTACTTAAAAATAGGTGGAAATGATTAAGAGATGATCATGAAATCAAATATATCACCTGAGCTTGTGCTTTACGGGTTAATATTCAATGATGACAAAATAAAGTAATGCATGAATGATATTGATAGATATCCTTGCTTATATATCTTATACATGGTTTGAATATCCTCCTGTTATAATGTTGTAACATATTGTTGTGTATGTGTGAGTGACATCTTCACACACCTCGTGTGTGAGCCTATCAAATATGTGAAAGCATACTCATGCTTTGAAAATATTATTTTTCAGGTGATTTTGGTGCCCCACAACAATGAGCAAGGAAAATCATGGAAGATCTAACTGTTTTGGTGTGCAAATTTTTATGCAACTGTTATTATATATATATATATATATGGGGTTTGCAACTACATAACTAGTGGTGGGGCCATCAATATGTAAATTATAAGGTTGATTTTTATTGGTATAGACTTCCAGACATGTGTTTGGTTGTGAACTATACTATCAATGAATGTAAACCTGGTCTTTAGATTGATTAGAACCATTAACTGCCTAGGATAGATCACGTCATGTGCTAATACACAATAAATTATCTTTACATGCTTTATGATGGACCAGACCTATGCCAACTACATAGGTCATGTGATTATAAATGTCGTGCTACACCCATGAATGAATGAATATAAAAAAAATTGGGGTACTTTCAGGATGTTACACTTAAGACAACAGAGTATTTTTTGTTTGACCAGTGTTCTAAAACAAAAATTCACCAAACTATCCTGGTCCCCTTGCCCCTTTTTTTTTTTTTGGGGGGGGGGGGGGAGGGGGCGGGGGATGGGGGAAGAGACACGGGGTTGGGGGTGAGGTTATTAGAGCAGTTAAAGAAAGCTATAAATAATTAATAAAAAGAAGTTGATGGTGGCAATGGAAAGATGAAGCTATTGAATGCAAAAATCATATGAATATGAAGAAGAATAGACAAATGCAAGAATGGTCTGTTGTGTTGATAAAGCATCATATAGAAGACAATCATTCTATAAGTAGAGCTCTGATCTAAGCTAGAAAGGAAATGTTAGATCACATAACTTGTTCTGATATGTAATGTGAACACACTTGTCAAATTCAAATGGGTTTATCGAACTTATCTGCACACTTTGGAATCACACAACAGTTATACCTCTTGATGTTTTATTTGTGATAGTACGATAGTTAGTCAATGTTGTCATAGATGTAGGCTGTCTTTAAGTAGAACTACGTAACATGCCATCTCCTCTCTCTCTCTCTCCCTTATTTCTCTCATATATTGCAACATTTAACGATATCAAAGTAAACTATGTCTTCTATATCAGTGCAATCTATGGCTCTTGCTTATTGTATTGAATGATTATTGAAGCTGATTGCAACAATGATAGTTGAAAATATTAATTTCTTGATTTAAGACATTCTCAAATATGTGGATAACCGCATCCATGCCTACCTCTAAAAGTTAAGGATAAAGTATGATTAACTTTGAGTTGAATCAAGGCTACCATCACTAAATTAGTGGTCAGCCAAATTATCCTTCACAATAATCTCAAGAAGTGTGCTTATTCATTGAGAAAGCATTTGTCTCATAGTCGAATTTATAGATTATTCAAGTTGAGCATAATCTCCAAAATGTGTCTAAATGTGAAAACTGCACAGTTGGCTATATCAATCATGTGAAGTTATTCATTGATTGAGAAAGCTCAGTTGATGACAATATAAACAAGGATGACTTGGTTATGCATGTGCTTAATGGCTAGGAAGTATGAAAATTTTGTCACCATCATGACAACTTTGAACTATCTTCTCCCATCCTGTGAGATCCATAACCTTCTAATAAATCAAAAGAAACATTTAGAGCTCCTTAATGAGAAGTAACAACCAATGAGCGAGTTTTCAATAGTTGCTTCTTTGCTCGAAGTGGTTGTGCCCATGGCAGAGGTAGAGGCATAAATAAAGGTGTTAGATGATCTAATTCAAGCTTTAAAGTTCATGAAAAGGTAGGCATACAAGATCAAAACGCATATAGTTAAATAATTTGTCAACTATATGGTAGGAGGAATCATGTGTCCATAGATTGTATGATTTACGAAAGCCTGGTAATGACTATAAAACCAATGCAAAACACACATGGCATCTAGATATATGTGTCACATATCATGTTGTCCCTTTAGATCAAGGTTTAGTGGCAAAACACGAGTATTTTGAGTCAGCCGCTATGATAGTGGGCAATGACTTGAAATGTTCCAAAACACAAATATAGGTAAAATGGAACCTCGATGCAAAAATTAGAGGCATATGTTTACAAATGTCCTTCATGTTCCAAAAAGAAAGTAAAATCTTCTATTAGCATCATTCATGTTTGTCCTGCTTCCTCTATAATTAACAACGCCTAAACTTGAGAAATTTCATCTTATATGATCTTATCTATCAATAGCCACAGCTATCCTCAAAACAATATGAAAGCCACCAAACTCTTCAGTTCCATTGACTTCTACAACGGAATGTCCTACCCTTGAATCTCCAACTCAATCATGTGTTAATCTTGAAATTGACTTAAACTCTCCCACTTCACTATCTTTTACTCTTGAGCTTAGACACATGATAATGGATGGTACACTCAACGTAATTTATTTCAAACTATAGTCCAAAATATTGAGAAACAAACCATGGTCTGAACATGGACTCATATGAACTAACATATTTTTATCAAGAAAACCTTTACATAGAATATCAACAAACCATATATGCAATAAAAAATAGTTGTTCATGCAAAAAGGAAAACATGTTTGCATGCAAAAGAATATCTTTAGCACCATTGGATGCAAGTGAATTTATATAATCAAGCAAAACGATGATTTGTCTACATGTAGAATTAAATCTTAGTTAGTAGAGAAGGGTGTAGTCAAGAGGAAGGGATATGCTGCTTTCACACATGTTTTCTTGTTAATAATCTAATCTCAATGAAAATTATCGTGATTATTACCTTAAGTAAAAGATGGCTTATAACTAGTTTGATACTAATGTAATGCCTCTCTCAGGAATAAAATATGAGTCTAAGCTAGCAGCATATGGAAAAAAAAAAGGTAAGGAAGAAAAAGACACAAGAAATAAGGTGGTTAGGTTTAAAAAGCCTACATCCACTCTCAAACAAGTTTGAAAGCTTAATTTTTTTTCTCTGTTGTCACTCTCTCCCTCCCTCTCTATCTTTTCTTTCAATAATTGGAAGCACATGGTACAAGCCTCCAATATAACCCTTTTCTAGGCAAGGTTTTATATCGATACGTTCTTAGCCAATATAGAAAAACAATGATGGGGATAAAAAAATGTCAGCTGTTCTCCAAGTTATCCATTTTTATCTTCATCCTTTGCCATTGCAGTTACGACTTCAAGTTGAGGCAATCCATCATCCTTACTTGGCTAACTACTTAATCTATTCATCCTTATTAACTATCTTTAGCTTCCACCGACCTCATACATAGCTCCTCAACTCCACCTTGGCTTGTATGAATCAACTCACTATCAATGAGAATCGACAATGTTGATTATGTTCAAACATTTCTAGAATATACTTCGAGTTACCACCGATATGAATATATCTGCTCCATTCTCTTCGGTCTTTACCTTGGTTAAACTAACATGGATCTTCAGATGATTCCACTCTCTAACTTTATAATATCTTATGTATATGTGTTTATTTATAGCATGGAGTACTTGGTTTTTGGCTAAATGAATAACACTTTAGCTGTCGCAGCTCCTCGGCATACCTTTTTATCCAAACCAAGTTGTCTGAGTACTCCTTTTACCATAATGCTTTTTCTCTGGTTTCTATTAGACCCATATATTCAACTTCCATAGTAGAGAGAGTTCTGGTTCCTTGAAATACAAAATTGGACCACATAAGGTAGACAGACACCCAACCATTGATTGTCTAGGGTCTAAAGCTCCACTATATTTTGCATCCACATAACCAATTTCTTCTGGTGATGATGAATTATCAAATAAACTGCATATATCTTGTGAATTTGCATATATTTAATGGCATTCTTGACTGCTAACGATGCATCATCCTTGGATTGATCATGAATTGCTCACACACTAACCACTTGACAAAGATCTGGTTGGGTGTACATTAGACAACTTACAGTGTTTATGTATGGTACTTTTGCTGTTTGCTCCACCTATTCTTTTAACTTAGGGCTGTCATCTTTGGTCAACTTCTAGTCAATTAGCAATGGTGCTGAGACCGGTCGAGCATCCGCCATGTTGTTGCATGTAACTTGTCTGGTTCACCAATAGCTTGCTAGTCTTCATGTTTCTCTTGATTTCCATACCAAGAATCTTCTTTGCTTCACCAAGATCCTTCATTGCAAAGTCTATACTTGATAGTGACTTTAACCATATTAGCTTAGACTTGTTTTCAAAAACAACTAACATATCATCAATGTATATAGGCAACATTACATATGAACTGTCTTTCAGTACCTTGAGATACACATGACAATCATAGTCACAATGAACAAAATTATGACTAATCATAATGGAATAAACATTTGTACTATTCTTGTGGAGTTTGCTTCAAACCATACAAAGACTTCTTTAACTTGCAAACTCAATTTGCTTTGCCTTGGACTTGAAAGCCTTCAAGTTGCTCACATAAATTTGTTCTTCTCCATGTGAAAAAGTTTATATTAAGTTGATGTAGTTCTAAATTAAGCAATGTGACCAACATAAGTATCACATGATTGAAGTATGCCTAAAGATGGGGAAGAAATCTTATTCCAATCTAATCCTTTTTCCATGCATATATCATATAGTGACAAGTTTGGCTTTCTATTTTGTAGCTCCATTGTCAAATGTTGCTTCATTCTTCTTGTAAAACCCACTTGCAACCAATGGGTTTCTTTCTCTTGGGCAACTCCACTAGATCCCAAGTTTCATTTGAATGGAGAGACTTCATTTCTTCTTGCATAGCCATCAACTAATGATTTATCTTTTTTTATGTTGAGTGGCTTGTCATAGCTCGTTGGTTCATGAAGACCATCAAACAATGCAAACACAATTGAATTACAGGTAGACGTACCTTTGGAGTGGCCTTGTTGTTCTGTTTGGTTGAACCATAGCTATTGAATGTGACTGAATGAATCATCTATCTCTGAACTTGTGTGAACAATAAGTTCATCATCATTCCATTCCGTGTTTTGATGCTCCACCATAATAGTTTGCTTCTTAACCTGATCCTTTTGAGATTCATCATCTAATGGTGTCGATGTGGTTCCTTTCATTATAGAGTGCCCATCAAAAACCACACTCATACTAATAAAAAGATCTTGGGTTATTTGGATCCCACAATCTATAAATCTTTACTCCTTTTTTATACAGCAAATATGTATTTTATTGATTATCTTGGACTTGAACATAGGCAATACATCCAAATATATGAAGAACAGTGTAATCTATTGTCTTTCTTATCCAAACCTCTTGAGGCACCTTGAAGTAGATGGTACTCAAATGAGTTTTGATTACAATAACATGTAATGGCTGTTGCCTCTATCCAAAATATCTTGGGAAGAGCAGTAGTTAATCACATGCATCTAGCACACTTTAATGAAGTTTGATTTATCCTTTCAACCATGGCATTCTGTTGTGTTGTTCCTTTTCAAGTAAAGTGCCTAATAATACTTTCTAATCTGTAGAATTCATCAAACTCTTGGTTTTTAAATTCTCTTTCATTATTGCTTCGTAGATATTTTTGATTTGTTTCTTGTTTGCTTTTCTATAATGGTTTTGGTTCTTTCCGTTCCCAAAACACCTCATTTTTCTGCTTCATAAAGTAAACCCAAACCATTCCATAAAAATCATTAATGATGCTCATGAAATAGTGTGATCCAACTACAGAAGAATGCTACACTATGCCCTAAACATTTGTGTGAATATATTATTGGATGTCTCTACTTATGTAAGAACGAAATTCGAAACTCGCTTGATGTTGCTTTCCTTGTATACACCAATCACAAAAACTAATGGCATGTGTCTTGAGCCCTTTCAAAAGTATCCTATGGAGCTCTTTCATACCTTTCTCTCCTAGATGTGTGAGTCTCATTTACCACAGTCTCATTAGTGCTTCCTATTAATGCATATAAAGTGCCCTTTTGTTGTGGCTTCATTACAACTAATATTCCCTTTGACAATTTAATTGGACCATTTGATGTTGTTAATTGTAGCCAGCAACATTTAGGCACCCTAAAGATATTAAAGTTTCATTAAATTTTGGACATGTTGTAGCTCACAATGCTTCATTGATACTCCATAAAACATCTTAATTTTTAGAATTTCAATGCTAATAACTTTGAATTTAGTATTATTATCCATAAAATAGTTTCTCCATCACAAGAAATATAAGAATTAAACCATTATCAATGTGGACACATATGATATGATTCACCTGCATCCAAAATGTAGTAATCTGTTAAAGATAGACATTCATGATATGCTGAACATAAATACTCATTAGCATCTATTTCTAACAAACTCTTTGCTTTTGCAACACCAATAGAGGAAGAGGTTGATATAGATATCGTCTTCTTTTGATTCTTATGATCACCTAAGTTCATTAATGTTTTGCAAAATCTTGACGTATGACTCTCATGGCAGTAAACACATCGACATCACTATTATCATTCTTAGATCCTCTTGATTTAAATCGATAGTTCTTTTTAGAAAATTTTTTTCCTTGGTTTTTGTATGACCTCTTTTCTCCATATCCACGACTAGTCCTTCTGCTTACATTTCACTAGTACCAGAGTTTTTCATATTCTTTTCATAAAATAAAGAGTACTAGTTGCATTATCTAACCTAACTGTCTTTCTTTCAAAGAGTATTGTGGTTACTAAATAAACATACGACCTAGCTAACATCTTAATCAAGAATGCTGCCTTTTTTTATCATCTATTTTACACTCTTACTCAGAAGTTGAGAAATAAGTAAATTCATTAAGATGCACAAGAATATTTTCTCCCTCTTTCATGTGAAGGCAATAAAGTCACTGCTTCAAATGTAGTTTGTTTATGTGATTCTTACCCATATTCATGTTTTAAAGGTTGTTCCTAATTTTTATTGTCATTTTTTCATGGATAATGTTGTGGATGACATTGTTTCCTAAGTGTTGTTGGATTGCACTGACAACTGGCCTTTGCATCTGCCATGTTACATTGCTTGCCTGCCATCCATTCCTGCCACTTACCACATCCCATTAGATTAGCAAGTCCTGCATATGTTGTTGATATAAGCAGAAGTTATTTTTCCCCTTAAACTTCTCAATCTTATGCTTTGTTACTCGACATCTTTCACTAAGCTCTGATACCACTTGTTATATCTCTCTAATGAACAAAATAAGGGTTTCAACTGGCAACATATCCGAAAAGAATAAAAGGAAGAAAAAAAGCACACAATGTTTAAGGTCGTTCAATTTAAACACCCTGTGTCTACCATCAAACAAGTGAGGAGTCTTCTCTCTCTCTCTCTCTCTCTATTTATCTTTCCTTCACTATTTTGGAAGCACACAGTACAAGCCTGAATTGTGAGCCTTTTATATGCAAGGCTTTACATCAGATTAGTTCTTAGCCGATATTTAAAAGTAATGATGGGGTGGGGATAAACAAAAGCAGTACCAAATGTCTTCCTAGTTATCCATTTCTATATTCATCCTTTGCCTAAAGGAAAGACTTCAAGCTGAAGCAATCCACCAACCATATTTGGTTAACTACTTAATCTTTTCATCTTTTCCAACTTTCTCTAGCTTCCACCAACCTAACACACAGCTCCTTCACCAGCCTTTTCATTCTTGTGCAAGCCAACCTCAACAATTAATAATGCCTTTTTACATAGATGGTGTCAACATGATGCAACCACTTATGTATATTGATCTGATACTACCACAATCTTATGTAAAATTAACAAAGACTTAATATGGCCTAAGGCAATTATTTCTAGAATGGTTTTGGCAGACTCAAAGGCTATTTACTCAGCCATGGTTTTTAAGTGTAGTTTTAATTTATTTTATTTATTTTTCCTAAAAAAGGCAAGAATTACTAGGATTAATTTATGTGGATAATATCATAGTTACAAGTAGCAAAAAGAAGATTGTACCTAATCTTCCTTCCTTTTGAAGTTATACATTGAGATGTTTTGGGGCTGTCATGGGTGATTAGTAGGGATAAATACTGCTACTATGTCTCATTCATGGATGGGTACTCAAAGTATACATGGATATACTTACTTGCTTACAAATCTGATGATGAGCATGCTTTCAAGATTTTTAAAAACAAAATTGAAAAGTTATTTGATGCAAAAATCAAATATTTTCATACTAATGATGGAGCAGAATATGCAGTAATCAATAATTTTTTTCAAGACTATGGTACAGAGTGACACATTTATAGAGGACACATTTCTTGCCCACATACCCACAAACAAAATGGAACAGCTGAAAGAAAGCACAAGACTACAGTGGAAAAAGGGCTTACCTTGCTTAAACATAGTGGTGTTCCTAAGGAGTTTTGGGCTTACGCATTTTCTATAGTAATTTTCCAGGATATTCCAACTTTCACAAAGGCTATTTATTCCTCAACCAAGGAACCTCCAAAATCATCATTAGTAGAAGTGTCATTTTCAATGAGACAAGACATGGTCTCTAGTTCCACTAGATCCGTCATATGCAATCATCAGATCCAAACGGGTTTTTAAACTCGAACGTAAATTAGACGGGACTCTTGAACGGTACAAAGCAAGACTGATGGCCAAAGGATTTGATCAAATTGAGGGTATAGATTATTTTGAAACATTCAATCCGGTTGTGAAGTCTGTCATTGTGTGCACAGTACTTTCCCTTGCTCATCATTTAATTGGACAGTGGGGCAACTTGATGTGACAACACCTTTCTCCATGGAAACTTAAATGAAGTTGTTTATATGCCCCAACCACCTGGTTTACATGGCCCAGCTTGCCCACACTATGTTTATAAACTCTAGAAGCCCCTTTATGGACTCAAACAGGCTCCAAGTGCATGGTATCAATGATTATGTCAAACCTTGACTCAACAAGGATTTTCTCTATCACAGACAAATATATGATTATTTACGCTCCACATATGAGGACTTCATCTTACACTCCCATGTCTATATGGCATTAGCTTGCTAAGGTTGACACACCTTTTTCTGATCCCACTCTCTATAGGCAGAGCGATGGCAATCTTCAATATTTAACTATAACTCGGCTGGATCCCACTCTCTAAGTTACGATTGATCATTGGACTGCGGTAATGGATCCTAAGATATGTTAAAGGTACTATCCAATATGGTCTTCTTACTAGACCTAGTACCAATCTTCAACTCCATGTGTACGGTGATGCAGACTGGGCAGGGCACCCAGATGATAGAAAATCAGGAGTGTTTGCTGTATATCTAGGCCCAAGTCTTGCTTATTGGAGTTTGAAGAAATAAATAAATGGCGGTTGCACGCTCATCCCCTGAAGCTGAATTTAGATCAGTTGCTAATACGGCTGCAGAATTACTATGGATTCAACATCTTTTATGTGATTTGGGAACCAAAATATCCAACAGCCCAATTATTTGGTGCGATAATATTAGTGCTACATACATGACCGCCAATCCAGTTTTGCATCAGAAAAGCAAGCACATCGAACTTAATGTCTATTTTGTCAGTGATCTTGTTGCTAAGAATGAATTCCTTGTCCAACGTCTACCATCATCGCACCAGTTAGCAGATCTCCCAACTAAAGCTTTAAACAATGATGAGTTCCTTCATGGCAGATAAGAACTCAATGCTCATTTTAGACCATTGAATTTGAGGGGGGATCTTAGAGATCCAGATCCAATCCAGACAAGATCCAGATCTAGTAATGAAGGAAGTTTCAACTTAATAACTAACAGAATATTCCAGAATAAAGAGATATGCACAACCAAAAAAAATCGAGGCTGACAACTCAGCCACATCTTGAGAAAGATACTGCCACAGATATTGTTTGAATGGATAAGGAAACAAATCATCTCCTTTGTCATCAGATCCAAAACTAAAGGGGAGAAAAACTCCCTTAATCAAGCGATTGTAATCTCTATACAAAATGATGAGTATTGAGGGTGGTACCATGGATTTAGGAGGGTGCTCTCCGTACGACATTGAAGTGCCTTCTCTTTCTCTCACTACTTTATTCTCTCTCTTGCTCCAAACTTCTTCAGTCATTTACTATGATGTTTGTCATATACATATAATCTATTAGGACCATTTCAGAGATGGACTCATTTAAATTCTCCAACCTATACATCATTTGGGGCTCCCAAAAACAAATTGAATGTCATTCTACATTTTGGTTTGTGATTTGAAGTTACAACAGGTTCTTGATTTGACCTCTCTCTCTCTTTCTCTCATTTCTCCAAACCAGTGTTGTTCAGATTGGTTTATGAACAGAATCGGCAGGGATGAGGATGATTCCCCCAATTATCTGTGTGAATCCTATCGGAAAGGAAAATCAGCAAGCTAATATATCGGAGAGGAAAGTCAGCAAGCTAATTTTCAGGAAAGATAAAATCAAGAAAATCTCTCCTTTTACACAGGATTGTTGATCTTCCAATCCCAAGATTTTTGGATCTGCACATATCTGTAAACTTTTATATATACTCAAATGTATGTGGAATGGAAAAACCTTTTGGCTCATTTATCTTCCTCGTCTCTCTCTTTTCCTCACGCTTTCCTTCTCATGGTATCAGAGCTCAGTTTGCGTTGTAACGAGAGTGGGAAGCAGAAAAACAGAGGAAGCCGACAAGAAGCTACTGCGACAAAATCTCCTGACGCTGTTTCTCTGGGAGGATTCATCTATCGAGCCATAGGTCTTGGAATCGTCTATGTCTCAAGGATCTTTGAGAAATTTTTCAGAATTTTTTAGACCATCATTGCAAAGAAATGGAATTTTGAAGCACTGCTACTCTTAGGCAGACACCATTTCCATTTCTTCCTTCCAAGAGAAACTTTGATCAATTTTGGGGCTTCCCAGTTCTTTTCCACTGGTTGATCGATCCCGCAAGGTTGATCCAAGGACGGTGAGTGCTTTGGCTCCCTCATTTTTAAGCATCTACCAATCAGAAGTCTGGTTTCCCCCTTTTCTGGCGATACTTGAGAGTTTTTGGTGCAAAATCAGTACTGGATCAATGTCAAATCATGTGGAAACCCATCCTGGAAGATAGAGGATGAAATTTCAAACAAATGGAGGGGTAGAACGCCAGATTTGGGCCATGGACGATGGAGAAATTGATCACAAAAGATTTCCAGTGTTTTTCTTCATTTTTCGGCAGTGGAAGGAGATTTCCGATGAAAATGAGAATCCCGGTAGAATATTCCTACTAGATTCGCCATGTTCTTCTGTCCTCAGTGAGTCTTCGGTCACCGTGTCCCTCAGTGATGTGCTTCACCTGTATTCGCGTGTCTCGCCGCACTTCATGCAATCGTGTCATTTGAACTTGCAAATCTTACTGGTGTGCCTGCATGTCGCGCAACGAGTCCCCCATTTAAGCAAGTATGATGCTTTCGAATTGCTGGCAATACTGGTTATAAGATGTGATTCTCATAAAACTGAAACGGCACGACAGGAAGGAACATTGGCAAACAATGTAAAGGTCAGTGCTGCTTTGTCACAACTTACCGAAGAACAAGTCAGTCAATTGGCATCTTGGTTGAATGTTGATACTTCACTGGCTAGTGCAAATCTAGCAGGTAAACAAACATCTACAACTCATTTTCCTTGGGTTGTTGACACCAAAGCCTCAGACCACATGACACCTCATTTCCATTTACTTTCTAATATCAAAACTCTACCAAAAAATCAGTGATCAACCTACCAAATGGACATCAAACACTAGTCTCTATTACTAGAACAGTTTATCTTTCAGCTTACTGATGTCCTATATATTTCTGATTTTAAATACAATTTACTGTTAGTTCCAAAGCCTACCAGACCATTAATTGTGTTGTCGTCTTTTTATCAACCTGTTGTGCTTTCCAGACCCTTTGTCGAGGAAGCTGATTGGAGTAGGTAATTAAGCGATGGACTTTACCATCTTCTTCTTCTGTCTACTTCACATGCTTTGCTTGCTTCCCCTAGTAACAAGACAGCTCATATATGGCATATGAGACTTGAACATCATTCATTCGATGAGACTTTTTCGTTGAATGAAAACATTTTTATTTCCAAGCCTGATCCTCCTTGTGATGCGTGTCTTAGAGCTAAGTTCACTCGTTCACCATTTCCAAGTAGTGCTAGTAGAGCAAGTGATCCTTTCAGCATGATTCATTGTGATATTTGGGGAGGATATGCCAGCCATCACACACGGGAGCACATTATTTCCTCACCATAGTGGATGATTTTACACAAACTACTTGCGTTTTCTTGATGAGGTTCAAATCTAAAACATTTTCTTGCTTAACTCGTTTTTGTGCCATGGTGTTTACTCAATTCAATACCCATGTGAAATGTGTCCAAAGTGATAATGGTGCTGAATTTACAGCTTATAATATGCAAGCATATTTTCATGAGCATGGCATAAAACATCAAACCTCATGTGTTGGAACTCCTAACAAAATGGACTTGTTGAGAGGAAGCATCATCATCTACTAGAGGTGGCATGTGACTTAGGTTTCAAGTGACTCTCCCGTTACTTTTTTGGGGTGAATGTATTCAGCAACTTTTTTAATTAATAGAACGCCATCAATTCTTTTAAGTGATAAACTCCATTTGAACTTCTTTTCAATAAAAAAACCCAATTATGAAGATTTGTGTGTTTTTGGATGCTTGTGTTATGCCAAAAATTGAAATGCAATGCATAAGTTTTCATCACGTGCACACAAATGTGTTTTGTCGGTTACCTCACAATCAAAGAGGGTATCGTGTATATGATTTGGATACCAAACAAATTTTTACAAGCAGAGACATATCCTCTTTTGAGGATAATTTCCATTTTTAATCGAAAATGTCATACAAATGATTTGAACAATATTGTTTTGCCTCACCCACAAGAAGATTCCCTTGGTGAGAAATATATGTCATTGTGTGAGAATGGTGTTCCAGGAAATTCCTCCCCACTATCGCCCATTCAACCTCACGATTCCATCAACAATGACCAAAATCAGCCAGTCTCTTATGTTTTAGATCTTCAGCCTATGTCAGATGATCCACCCCTCTAGACTCACTTGCTCTATGCCGATCTAGTCGTACTTGCCATTCACCATCCTATCTTCAATATGTGTGTTCCAATGTGATGGTTACAAGTTCACTGCCTAAGGAATCTACTTCAATTAAGCAATCCTCAGGTACACGTTATCTCATACACAATTATCTACCTATTCACAAATTCTCTAAATCTCGTTATGCATTTTTAACCTCTATCATGAGTGATGTTGAACCTAGCTCGTATGTGGAAGCGGTTAAGTATCAATATTGGCAAGTGCTATGGCTGATGACATTTGGGCTCTTGAACAAAACAGTACATGGTCTATTACTACTTTGCCCCCAAACAAATATCCAATGGATTGTCGTTGGGTTTATAGGATAAAACAGAGATCAGATGGAAGTATTGAGCGTTACAAAGCCAGACTTGTCGCTAAAGGATACACTTAACTAGAGGGCCTTTATGACCATGAGACATTTGCTCCGGTTGCAAAATTAACAACCATGAGCACGCTTCTTGCTCTTGCTTCTATTCAAGGATGGTACTTATATCAAATGGATGTGAGTAATTCATTTATACATGGAGAATTACATGAGAAAATATACATGACCATTCCACCAGGCCTTTTGCGTGAGGGGGAGTATTCAAGTAATAAAGTGTGTCGCCTTCATAAGTCTTTGTATGGACTCAAGCAAGCTCCACGCAACTGGTTTCACAAGCTGTTATCAGCACTTAAAGGTGTTGGTTTCATTCAATCATCAGCTGACTAAACTCTCTTTACTCGAAAACATGAAAAACAATTTATTGTTATTCTTGTCTATGTTGATGATCTTGTCATTGCAGGAAATGATGAACCAGGAATTGCTTCAGTTAAACAATATTTACATTCAAAATTTCATATTGAGGACTTGGATACTTAAGTATTTTCTTGGCATAGAAGTTGCAAGAGCACCATCAGGAATATTTTAAGTCCAAGAAAATATATTGTGGATATTCTGAATGATGCAGGTTTGATAGGAGCCAACCCTATGGACTTTCCAATGGACCAAAAATTGTGATTAACTCCCAATGATGGTAATCCACTGAAAGATCCAGTTAGATATAGGAGGTTGGCTGGACATTTGATTTATTTAACTATAACTTGACCAGACATAATGTATTCAGTTCAAGTTCTCAGTTAGTTCATGCAATCGCTACAAACTACACACTATGTTGCAGCACTTAGAATATTGAAGTATTTGAAGTCATCACCAGCAAAAAGAATATTTTTAACGTCATAAGTGCAAAACAATTGAGGGCTTACTGTGACTCAAATTGGGCGAGTTGTCCCACCACTCGTAAATCAGTTAGTCGATATATTGTATTCTTAGGGAATAGTCCTATCTCTTGGAAGTCAAAGAAGCAGTCTACTATTGCCAGATCTTCTACTGAGGCAGAATCCAAGCAATGGCTTTAAGAACTTGTGAAGTTGTTTCGTTAAAAGCCTTATTGAATGATTTGAGGTGGAGTCATGATAAACCAGTCGATTTATATTGCGACAATCAAGCAGCTTTGCATATTTCAGCAAATCCAGTTTTCCATGAAAGAATGAAACACATAGAGCTATATTGTCACTTTTAAGAGAAAAAATTCAGCTAGGACTAATTCGGGCACATCATGTATTATCATGTTTGCAACTAGATGATATTTTCACTACACCATTGGGGAAAGACATTTTTCAAAATCTAAGAATCAAGTTGGGTGTTTCAGATTTGCACATGCCAACTTGAGGGGGAGTATCGGAAAGGAAAATCAGCAAGCTAATTTTCAGGAAAGATAAAATCAAGATAATCTTTCCTTTTACAAAGGATTGTGATCGTCCAATCCCAAGATTTTTGGATCTATACATATCTGTAAACTTGTATAAATACTCAAACGTATATGAAATGGAAAAATCTTTTGGCTCATTCATCTTCCTCGTGTCTCTCTTTCATCACGCTTTCTTTCTCAAATCCACCTAAACTATTAGAAAAGTTGGTTTAGAAAAAATGAAAATACGTAAAAATTAAGTAAAAAACAGAACACTAGTATCTTAAATTATATTAAAATATTTAAAAGTTGACATGTGCACTCTTGTGTCAGCTACGAATTGAATCTGTTTGCCACCAATGGAATCGACCATGAACTCTAGCCGGCCAATTATTATAAACTGCTTGAAACCTTCGATCTAATTTCTAACGTTTAAGTACATGAACCTCTTATTCAAAATTAGTACAATATATTGCTTCACATAATCTAAAAAAATAAGAAAAAAAGGAGAAATTAGTTTAGCAATAATATTTAAGGGTACGAAATATGCAGCAGGCATGAAGCAATATTGTCCACTTTTATGTTTACGAATTTTTCGTATTTTAAGTACTCTGGAATTCTCCAAACAAATGGTTGAAGAATGATCACAATGGTTAAAAAGAAAATTGTGCACATGTGCGTGCCAGGTCTGACATTAGACATGGTTTTTATTACTAGTGATTAAGGCCACTACGAATTATTTTCAACTAACTCTTCCAGATCACTTTCTTATTATGTTTTAAATTCATAAGTTTTGGAGAAAAAAAGGCTTATACTAAAATTCTTTAATTCTTTTTATTTATTTTTTTTTTCAAAAATGTCCTTATGATCTGCCTTTCACCCTTTAGAGTCGATGCCTAAGAAGTTTTTGTAAGCTCCTTTCACCGTTTGATAACCATACACCTATTCAGTGTTAGGGTTGAAAATTTTTATGGTTCTAGTGGTTTTAACTTTTAAAATTTAAGGGGTACCTGACTTAAACAAGTAAAATGTTGGGAAGGTATCAATCTAAAATACCATAATTCATATAGGCTCGTGAAGGTAATTGCATGCAACAGCCCACACCACCTCCGCCACTTGTCCTGTTCTTTCCCCAGTTATTCAAATAAAAGGGAAAGAATTGGTACGAAAACTAGTAAAAGAAATGCAGCCTTCTGGAAAGAACCTCCTACGATATGGACTACAGGGGAAAGAAGTCTCATCCTTTCATGGTTTCGGAAAAACAAATCTTATATATAATAATACTAATTTCAGCTTGAAACTATTAGTCTATTACCTCCCCCTCCCCCTCTCCCCACCCCGCCCCCCCCCACAAAAAGAAAAAAAAATGGCCACCAAAAAGGAAAATTGTAGGATGAGGAGGGGGGCTAGTTGGCTGGGTTATTTTTCAACCAATAAATATAAATATATATATAGTGACTTGGGCCGGGCAGATCATCAAATTAAGTTGCATTTTCTCCTTGACTTTTATTTAATAGAAATTAAAAAATAACTTTCAAGTAATAATTGAGCCCCTCTGAGGGTGTCAGATCCACCGGCATATGATTGATGACTTGGGTCTTCGGAACTTATCAGCCGCTCTAATTGCCCACCTGCAAGTCAATGGCCGGAATTAACTGTTGAGGGAAACTCCTTTTTGTTTGCTTATAGATTCACTTGGTTCTTGATAGACCCGGTTTCATATCAACGTTTGTTATATGCATGTCTCTATGTGCCGTGCATTTGTGTGCATTGGTGTACATAATTTTGGAAGTGAGCTAAAAGGAAAGGTTTTCCCACATATAACATGTTCAATATTTTGAGCACCTGATTACGTCGGACCTATAGATATCATGAAGCACTGATCGCATGCAATAGTCGGGCACAATAGATAATGGACAACTCAAGGGTTCCATTGATGAGAAGATGGACAGAAACATGGCCTTCATGTGAGTTGTTTGGCAGATGTCATAGGATAATTGCATGGTCGTAGGAGCCAGAGCCGTGCGGATAAAACCTTAGCTGTTCAGACAGTGCAAGGCCTCACAATTCTGTCCTCAATTCATTTCCCTATTTTTGTTTCCTTTTCAGTTGAGAAGAAGAGACCTTTCTACCAGGCGAATCAATTACCAAAACAAGAAAGAAAAAACATACCAAAACGTAAAATACAGAACATGATGTTATTACCACTCTATCAGATATTAACAAGCCTTAAGCTGATCTGTGACTGATAAAATTGCCGGTACTCATTTTCAGAAATTTATGTCCAACTGTTTCGGATTCCTGGTTCAGGCTTGCCCTTAATGGAAATTTTAGCTAGTAATTGTAAGGAAAGGATTGGGTTCCCAACGATCAGTGTCATCATTTTCTGTCAAGAGTTCAAGAGGAGCCAATCTTGGCTCCCCGAATATTGTTGCACTTATTGAAGAAATGGGGAGATGAATAATTTCAATTCCCTGCTGCAAAAAGAATAGACAAGAAAAGCAGAGCTTCTGGGAGAAGTTAAATGGAGGTATTTTACCTGGCTAGCTCCTTTTGATGGTGATGATGAAGGTTCTCCATGAATTTATCTCAGCCCCTGTGTATGTGTAGAACGACATGATCAGGCAGCCTTGTGTTTTTGTGAAAATTAAGCCATTAATTGGTGGGGAGCAGTAGAATTGGCATGCCAAAAGAATTGTGCTGCTAAGGAACATGGTACGTAAAATGAAACTGCTAGAGAGTTTTCCCTTAATTTTCACTGTTTAACAGAAAGGCCAACCTGCGTCCATCGCAGACTAAAACATGAGCTTCTGGGAGAAGTTAAATGGAGGGCTGCATCCTAAACAAAACTTTTAAACCAACCACTATTGAACCATGGCCGTCTACTTCTGATCCAGCTTCTCGCGCAGAAGATTTAGCCGGCAACAGATTCCCAACTTATGTATGCGAAAGAAAGCGCGTGGATATATAAATAATGTTTTCACACTAGCCGACCCTTTCTCTTTCCTTCTGCATCAAGTTTAGTGCTTCGGCCTGCTAATTCGGCAGGCCTTGACGGGATACTTGAGGCGGCATAACATGGTAAGTTGTTTCTTCTCTCCGTGGCTGCCAAGAAGGAAGCCCCAGTTTATACGCTTCAATTTAATTTTGTGTAGTTGTAATATTCTGACGTCGACTTAATTTGAAAATCAAAGTTCCCCGTCAACAACGTAATTCAAATGACACCCAGCACATCTATCAGTGGCAGGCTTTTGAGTATTAAAATTGACAGCCCTGCAGAGTATGTCACAGAGAAGGAACCCAAACAGTCGAAGATGACTGCCGGCAGTGCGCGAGGTATTTTTGCAAAGAAAATGTCCTTTTTTTTTACTTCTTTTATGCTTATAAAAGTTTTTTTTTCTTATTTAAATCAGACATTTTCATCATTAACTGTACTTTACACGAAATTTAATGCACCGGCTAACCACCTTCATTGGTGCAACGAACCTGTGCCATATTTTACGTTTATTTTACAATAATAAATTAAAATCATGGTTGGCAGACCAATATGAACAAGTTGAAGCATACGAAGTTGAAGTTTAGGCTTCTTGAAGCATCTCTCGCAGCTTTAAAAGTGTGAATCCATAGGGAAGAAAACAAGAGAAGGTGCGGGAAGATCGGACCAGCTTTGAAGGCCTTGCTTATGTCCCTTCTACTTCCGATCCTACATGAACTTATATTCCAAATGACTAGTAGCTAGGCGACCATGGTGTGTATATACATATATGTTGGGACTTGGAGGAGCAGAAGGAAAGCGGTAGCTGCCAGCTCATGTCCACGCATCTTTGCCATGTAAACTGGAAGGTCGAAATATAAGCCGCTCGAGTGATCGATCTCCTTCTTTGCCTGAAAGCAATTTAGGAAAGGAAAATCTTTGGAAATTAAAGAGGAAAAATTCCATGTAACCAGACAATTTTGCACCGTGGAGGAAGAGAAATTGGAGCAAAGTATATATATATATATATATATATATATATATCTCAAAGGCATCCAAATGGCAAACACGGGGATATTGACAAATTAGCCCTACTCCCAAGTCTCGTATGCAAAAACAAGTAGGGCCCGTTTGATGGCCTGAAAAATAACTGTAGCGGAAGTGGAGGAGATAAAATTCAAAATTTTAAATTTTTTTCTCCTCCATCAAACGCAGAAATTTTTTTTTTACCGTTAAAGGAGGAAGAGGGAGGAGCAAGAAGGGAAAGAAGGCAGAGGTAGAAGGGAGGGAGAAGAAGGCAGAGGAAGAAGGGAGGGAGGAGGAAGAAGGAGGAAGAAGAGAAGGAAGGAGGAGGAAGAAGAAGGGCTTACTGTGGGCGTTTCTTCCTCCTTCCCTTCCTCCTCCTCACTCTCTTCCCTTCCCTTCTTCCTCCTCCTTCTTCCTCCTCCTCCCTTCCCTTCCCTTCTTCCTCCTCCTCCTTTCCTTGCCTTCCCTTCTTCCTCCTCCTCCTTCTTCCTCCTTCTTTCTCCCTTGCTCCCTTCTTTGATGAGAAAACCGTTGCAACATCACGCATAGATTTGTCA
Source organism: Nymphaea colorata (assembly GCF_008831285.2). Lineage (NCBI taxonomy): Eukaryota > Viridiplantae > Streptophyta > Magnoliopsida > Nymphaeales > Nymphaeaceae > Nymphaea > Nymphaea colorata. The sequence continues at coordinate 5,694,322 of NW_022204507.1, read as the reverse complement.
AGTTTTCCTTCATTATTAACTCTGCTCCTGTTACCATTCATGCCTCATCTAGCCGTTAATGGAACGTTGAGAAATATTCCATTATTGCAAAATCTTTCCTCAACGTATATATATTCCTTGTAAGTCTGAAAAAAGAAAAATGAAAAACAAGACTGCGTGATGTTCTTGCCGTGGATGTAGGATTTACAAATCCGAACCACGTAAATCCGTGCGTGCACTCTCCTTCCTCTTCTTTCTCTCAAATTTTAACATGGTATCAGAGCTGTTTACCTGAGCACTTGGAGATGATTAGTGAGGAGCTGAAATCTGTTCATCTCTGACATCTGCAGCAGAGAAGTTCTGTCGACTGTGAGAATTGCAGCGATAGGAGTTGCTGCAGAGTACAGGAAGAACGGACAGAGACAGATGCAACACTTGAAAACAGAAGACCGACAGAGGAGTCCCTGCTCAGTCCGTGATTCCAACCTATGGCACTGTTTTCTCCCATAATCTCAGCTGTCGAGCATGGAATGAATAGAATTCTAGGTGTTTGAAGATTGTTCCTGCACTATCCCAGATTCTTTGGAGAACTCTGGAGGAAGCAGTCCACTTTTGCAGTTCCGTTTTTTTAGGAAGTCGTGTGACACAGCTGGTGACCAACTCTCATCCGCTCCCTAATTCCGATAAGGATTTTTTGTTCTCTGTGATATTCTTCATCCTCTATGTTCAGTTGATCATAAAGCAGTGATAGCCTTCAAAGCGTCAAGTTCCTTTTGGTTTTCTTACTTATACATGGCACCGTCGTATGATGGAACCAATGACTCTCAGGGACAGAACTCGGCAAATGGATCTTCTACACAGCAGCGTATTGTCGTGGAGACAGGTACCACTATTCTCAAAATTACAAATGTTCCATTGAATGGCTTAAACTATATGTCATGGTCCAAAACTCTACTTTGTTTTTGAGAAGGAAACTTAAACTAGGGTACGTTAATGGAAAAAAACCAAAACCAGCCATTGATGATCATAACTATGATGAATGGGAGTCTGGAAATCATATGATCATGTCTTGGTTATTAAACTCAATGGATGCTAAAATTGGTGAAAAATTTTATTACTTCGATACGGCTGAAGAAATATGGAATGCTGCCAAAGAATTATATAGTGAAAAATATAGTACGGCACGCATGTATCAACTCTCCCATGAAATATATGAGTTGAAGAAAGGTCATATGTCCTTGAGTGACTATATTGCTACACTCAAAGGAAAGTGGAATGAGATGGACTCACATTACCCCCTCTCAACTGATCTTGCTCGCATTAAGAGGCAGCCAGACCAATAAAGAGCTTTCAAACTCTTAGCTGGTTTAAGCGAGGATTATGAACAATCAAGAAGCCAAATATTAATGGCCACTGACCTGCCCTCTTTGGATATGGTGTGTAACACCTTTTACGAAAAGAGAAAAGGAAAAAGGTGATGAAGACTGGTGACACTATTGATACTAAAACCAGCAGTGAAAATATTGAAAAAGTTGCTTTTAATGCCTCGGCCAGCAAAAGATTTGAAGGAAAATTAGAAGCTCAGCAGTCGTTCAGAAATAGAGGCAAATGACCAGTGTGCACATACTGCAAAAAAGAAGGGCATATTTGAGAAAAGTGCTGGAATTTACACGGAAAGCCTACAAACAAGGGAGGTCCTCCGAAGCAGCAGTATAAGCCTCAGGCCCAGCTGGTTGAGTCTGACGAAGGTGAGGTTACACTTGCCACTATTGCAAAGATGATTAAGAATATGAATGGCCAGAAACACACCAACATGGTAACAGCCGAATTGGCATTCACTTCACCTGGGAACCAGCCAGGTATGAATTCAAACTTCTCTCTTACTAGAAAATACTTTTGGATCATGGATTCCGGTGCATCCGAACATATGTCTTGTTTTCACAATAGCTTGAAATAGAAAATAAAAATGAAAGTAGAACTGCACTATAGCTGATGCTACCTCCCTTAAAATTGTTGGAGTTGGAAAAACAAATATCTTTGAAAAGGAATTGAAGACTCTTTATATGCCTAATCTTGCATGCAATCTTTTATATGTCTCTAAGGTTACACATGATCTAAATTGCAATGTTATTTTTTCTCCCAACAATGTAATCTTTCAGGACAGGTTGACGAAGAGGACGATTGGTGAAGGGAAAGAAGAGAATGGAGTGCATGTGATCAATGAAAATCATGATGATGCTATCATTGCTAGCCATTGCAGACTTGGTCACCCCTCCGATAGAGTCATGTCTTTAGTTTTTCCTCATGAAGTATTTGACTTACATGTGTGTGAAATTTGTCAATATGCGAAAATGACTCGCCCTCCTTTTGGTTTGTCTGAAACTATCGCTAGTAAACCATTTGATTTGGTACATGCCGATGTTTGGGGTCCTGCCCTAGTAGTCTCTTATAGTGGTTTTAAATATTACTTATCTTTTATTGATGATTTCTCTAAGCTAACTTGGTTATATCCTCTTAATTCAAGGATCAAGTTTTTGAAAAATTTGTGATTTACTATAATATGGTAAGAACTCAATACAACATTTGTATTAAGACCCTGAGAACCGACAATGGGACTGAGTTTGAAAACAGTTTTTTTTTTTATTTTGAAAATACAAGTGGCATGATGCATCAATACCCATGTGTAAAAACTCCAAACAAAATGGAGTAGTCGAGAGGAAAAATCGTCATATTCTTGAAATTACTCGTTCCTTACTTTTTCAGTCTCATATGCCTAAACAGTTTTGGATCGAGGCGATTATGACTGCTTGCTATTTGATTAACCGAACTCCTAGTTGCAGACTAAGATGAAGATCACCTCCTCACATCCTTACTGGGCGCAAGATCAGTATCAATCACTTGAAGTTGTTTAGCAGTACCGTGTATGTTATGATCGACCAAACTGAATGCGACAAACTTAGTCTGGTGGTGTTTATCGGATATTCAGTCAGCAAAAAGGGCTATAGATGCTACAACCCTCATGACCAGCATATGTATATTTCTAGAGATGTCAAGTTTGATCAGTCAGTGCCATACTTTAAAAATCACCATCATCAAGAAAGGCGACAGGGGGAGACTACTTTACCAAATATTAGCATATATGATGATTTGGTCGCTATTTCTACAAACCAAGGATATCCAAATGAACAAGAAGAAGTTCAAGTGCAAAACTTGATTGAAAACATGGGAGCTCATGAAGTTGAAACTGTAGACAACACAACTGTAGTTGCTGAGCCAAGAACATCACAAAGAATCATTTAAGCACCTAGACACTTGAAAGATTATGTTACATACAAGGCAGTCATGCATCCCATCGAAAAATGTGTGACATTCAAAATTTTTTTGAGAAACACTGTGCTTTTTTGGCCACCATAGAAAGAGAGGTAGAACCAAGATCATATGAGGAGGCCAAAGATAACCCAATTTGGAACAAAGCCATGCAAGAAGAGATTGATGCCTTAAACAAAAATCAAACAAGGGAAATTACTCAATTGCCTGAAGGAAAACGCGTAGTTGGCTGAAAATGGGTTTTTTAAAATCAAATACAACAGCGATGGTACAGTGGAAAGATACAAGGCTAAGCTCATTTCAAAAGGATACACTCAAACACAAGGATTGGATTATGAAGAAACTTTTGCCCCGGTAGCCAAGATGGATACTATTCGAATATTGCTTCCGATTGGTTGCAATTATGATCGCCACTATTTCAATTAGATGTAAAAAATGTCTTTTTGCAGGGAGACTTACAAGAATAAGTATATATGAAGCTACCTCCTGGATGGTCTCAAGAGAACTCTACATCAGTGTGTAAGTGACGAAAATCGATATACGGACTTAAACAATCTCCTCGAGTGTGGCACTTCAAATTGAGAAAAGCTCTCGAACAATATGGATTCTATAGGAGCAAAGCTAACAACTCTCTGTTTATCAGTAAGAAAGACAATGATATTACTTTGGTGCTTGTATATGTAGATGACATAATTATCACAGGTAGCGACAGTCTCAAAATCAAGGACACAAAAGAATTGCTTCAGAAGCCTTCGACATAAAGGATTTGGGAAAGTTAAAATATTTTCTAGGGATAGAGATTGCTCAGTCGAGGAAAGGGTTGTTTATGTCACAAAGAAAATATGTCACTAATCTACTCAAAGAAACCGAAAAACTTGGATGTCACCCTGCAGATACACCGGTGGTTGTCAACCTCAAAGAAGATATCACTAACTGAAATGACATCCCAGAAATTTCAAGATATCAATGATTGGTAGGGAAACTAATATATCTCACTGTTACAAGACCCAACATCACCTGTGCAGTAAACCTTGTTAGTCAACATATGCATGATCCAACTGAGAAACATTGGAATATGGTTGAACGATTCTCCAGTATTTGAAAAAGTCTCCCGACCAAGGATTATTATATAAACGAAATGACCATGTCAACATTAGAGCATTTTCTGATGCAGACTGGGGTGAAAGCATGGATCGTAAATCCACTGCCAGTTATTGTATTTACGTGGGTGAGAACCTTGTATCTTGGTGAAGTAAGAAACAACAAGTCACTTCTAGGTCTAGTGCAGAAGCAGAGTACAGGGCGATGGCCACTACGGCTAGTGAAATCATTTGGATTCGCACCCTTTTATCAGAAATTGGCTTAGAATTCAATTCTCCAACGCCAATGCATTGCGACAATCAAGCTGCCATACACATCGCAGCAAATGCCGTGTTCCATGAGAGAACAAAACATATAGAAATTGATTGTCATTTCATACGAGAAAAAGTTCAGAATGGTGAAATCAGTACTCCCTTCACACCGAGCTCAAGACAACTTGCAGATGGATTAACCAAAGCAATATCAAGAAAAGAATTACATGATGCTATTAACAAGTGGGGCAGCCATGATTTGTACGCCCCGCTTGAGGGGGAGTGATGAGAAAACCGTTGCAACATCACGCATGGATTTGTCAAGTTTTCCTTCCTTATTAACTCTACTCCTGTTACCATTCATGCCTCATCTAGCCGTTAATGGAACGTTGAGAAATATTCCATTATTGTAAATCTTTCCCCAACGTATATATATTCCTAGTAAGTCTGAAAAATGAAAAATGAAAAACAAGACTGCATGATGTTCTTGCCGTGGATGTAGGATTTACAAATCCGAACCACGTAAATCTATGCGTGCACTCTCCTTCCTCTTCTTTCTCTGAAATTTTAACATTCTTCCTCCTCCCTCCTTCCCATCTTCCTCCTTCTTCCTCACCATTTCCACCATTTCAACCAAATGAAGAAATTTCTTTCCAGAAAAATAAATCCAAGTTAACAAACACAATATGGTTTTGGAAATATGAAATTTTATTTCCCATTCACCAATTCCAGAAATTTATTTCTGAATTTTTTTTCCGTTTCCATATTTTCAGCCATCAAACACGTAAGGAAAAAAAAGCTAGGCCGTCTTCTCAGTTCATCTGCATAATAACTGAACACCCTGCTGAGTTTCAGTTGCGTTTCCCCCTTGGCAGCACAATTTCTGGCTTGGCCACCAATTAACGGCATTTCACAAAAACAGAAGGCAGCAACGCATCTGGTTCATCATGTACAGAGAGGAGGTTATCGATACAAGGAGACCGTACAAGGTGCTACAAGCTAGGTAAATTAGTTCCCATTCAACTTCCCCCCCAAGCTCTATTTTTTTTCTCTGCTTTTGAGTGGATGCACCCATAACATTTTCTTGTCGCCTGAACCTGGATATATGTTGCACAAATTGTGCTCTAGTGAAATTAAAATACCCTTAATTCACACTATTGTTATTTTATACAAAAAAAATTATAAATAAAAAAAATAAAAAGGATATGAAAACCATTTTTTTTTAATAATCATTCTCTCCTTTGCTGGCATGCTGTGCCCGGCCCTTGTCACCACCGAATGCATCAGAAAATTTATTTTCCTATTTGTCTTCTGCTGACAGTCACATCATTCCAGATTTGCATTTTTTAGTGGTAACTTTTCATCAAATAAATTATAGGAAAAGTATAAGGAGGGTAAAATTTTACATTTTACACATCTAGGCCATGTTTGATCGCTTGAAAGTTTTTCTCTGTACAAAAGAACTTTGTGTTCATTGCACAAGAAAAAATTACGGCTGATAAATTTTGTTATGGTTGTGTCTCCAACGATTACAAAGCAATAAGAAAGTGTGTATCAAACCAAAACAACAAGCAAAAACTAATGCTTCACATTACCTATATTAGAATAATCACTATAAAAAATTAATAGAGACACAAAAGGAAGATAGATAAAGCCTGCCGTCGATGTTGTAACAATTAAGGCGAAACAAACCGCAATAAACTAAAAAATGCTGTTGCTGAGGTTAGGAAAAACCTACCAAATTGTAACAAAAAAAATATAAAAAACCCCCACAAAAATGCTGAAAAAAAGAAAAAAAATTCCTTACCCAAGAAACACTAAAAACCCTCTCAGAAAATCCATCACCTTGCCGAAGCAGGGAAAATTGGACCGCCTTCATCCCCAAACCCAACCACGCTTCCAAATCGTATGAAGAACGAAGCCCCAAGGTTCCGTCGCCACCCCAATGCTGATGGAATTCACGGTGAAGAAACCAAAGATTAGCCAAGATCTACTCGCAATCAGTATCCAGCATCACCTCGGCCATCGCTGGAATTATAGGGTTTGCAAGCTCCAAAGGAAGGGAAAAAGGAAAACGAGAAGCACTGTTCTGATAGAGGGTATCATTTAGGAAACTCCAGAAGGCACGAAGAAACCCTATGAAGTCTCACCTCTCCTCATTTCATCTCCTCCCTTTCCACGCTCTGTGCGCCGTTCTTCCTTTTCATTATCCTCTCTTTTTCTCTCTCTCTTTCCCTTTCTCTTTCTAAACCAGCCATCTCTCCCTCTTTCCCAAATCCAACTATGTCCGCCGTTCTCCCTCATCACACCATCCCTCTCCCTCTTTCAACCAATGTTCCTCCTCTTTCCCTCTCCCTCAGCTCCACTTGTAGGCACTGCAAGAAGATGAAGAAGAGAAGAAACTCAAAGAGAGAGAAAGCGTCTTAACCAAGCCCCTGCGGTCAAAAGTGGGACCCTGTAGGGTCTGACTTTTTTTCGGGTGAAATTTCCCCAAATCCCAGCGTTCAAGCAAAGGAAATTCATGTGATTATTAAAATTCAAATTAAAATTGATAAAGTTTGTAATAGTTTGTTAATTAACTGTTTTTCTTTTCTTCCCTCACTTAGCCATCAAACACCAAAAAACGTCTGTTCTAGATCATCAAACACACTTCATTTTAAGATGAGCTGAAATTTCAACTCTTCCACCCTTTACCAAGGAACTTTTCTCTGGGTGAAATTTCAATTCCAATTCCGTGCCACTTGATCTAATATGTCTATCCTTTAATTCAAAAAAGTTGTATCTAAATACCTTAGGATTAAATTAAATATGCAGTTTCTTAACGAAATTCAAATTTAACCATTGTAATATTAGTTTATTGAATATATATATATATATATATATATATATACAAACACACACACACTCTCTGTTACAAAAATGAAATCCAAATCCAATTTCAATCCTAAGGCAAATTTGGTAAAAGCTGGACTCCTCCAGCCCACTAGAGTGACAGGCATCACTAGAGTGATGCACTTATTTCATTTATCATTTAAAATCGCACCTTTCATACATGAAAATTCAAACTTATAATGACAATTTAAATATTTTCAATCTAAAACTTGCAATTTAAACTTAATTTAATTTGTACTCTTGATCCCTCCCCCCCCCCCAAAAAAAAAAAAAGATCACCATACATGGTATTTTGTTTTGAAGGTGCCATATTAGTGATCTTTTTCAGAAATGTAATTCTATGGGAATTGTCCTAATGTGTTCCATAGTTTCAAGATTTTCCAAGTGAATCAGAAAAGTGGTCATTTAAAATAAAGTCTCTTGAATTTTTTTTTTGACAAACTTATTTAAGTTTCCATGATAAATTGAAAGTTAAATCATAAAAAGATGCGCACATGCTTTTTATGTGATGGCCGGAAATTGTCATGCATATATGATAAAGCAATGAAAATTTTTAATCCCTTAAAAGTAGAAATAGTAGGCAATTTGTACTTTTTAATGCAAAAATGAATCAATGGCATGACTAGCATTTTAATTCTAAGGTTACACTTTTTATATTTTAAAAAAGAAAAATTGATTTCAATTTTGAAATTTTACATTTATGAATAAAATTTATTTTTTCTTATATACGGTTTAACATTTAAAATTAATGAGCAGAATGCTTGATTTTTATTTTATAGATTTTGATGTATATCTATAATAATTTTTTTTTGTTAATCTTGCCATGGACTTTTTCAAAACAAAATTTTAAAGGACCACCAAAAAGATGGTTAAAAAAATACATTGAATTTCTTTTCAGTTACCCATTTAAATTCAAATTTAGGGAAAATATATTCTAGTTAATTATTTTGTAGAAAAAAATTACTTGCGTCCACGTAAGAGGTTAGTGGTGATTCTAAAAGTTTTAATTTGAAATTAAGTGAGGTAAGTGAAACTTTAAACTGTTTAGTTAACGTGTTTTCTAATAGCAAAAAATCTGCCAATGACTAACTTGAAAATGCTTTTCTTTTATCATACGGCAAAAAAACTTTTATTTACTCGCTATATATATGCCGGTTTTAGCTACTTTTTTTTTATCTTTTATGCACTTAATGCTCTGCATTCCTTTTGTATCTTTGTGCATAATCATTTTTTGTTAATAAAAGGTGGAAGACATGCACTTTCTGTTACAAGATATGATACAAGGCACTAAGAATGTCAAAATGATCGGGTTGGGATCCAGTAAATATTTGACAATATATATATATATATATATACATACATACATACATATATATTCCATTTCTAATTCCTCTCAACAGTGGCATGCTTTTTCTGAGTGCATGCAATGGAAAGAGAGAAGTAAGTGAAAGGTGAAGAAGAAATAGAGGAGAAGAGCAGACGGGGAGAGAGAAATGAAAGGAGGACAAGAGAGATGAGAAAAATGTTAGCAGGATATTCTATTTCTCATTCGTCAACAATGGCATGCTTTTTCTGAGTATTTAATGGAAAGAGAGAAGGTAATGTGGGAGGTGAGAAGGAGATAGATCTGAAGGGTGAGAGAGAAATCAAGGGAGGACAAAAGAGATGGGGAAAATGTTGGCAGCCTTTTAACTTTGACGACAAAGTTGAACCATTAATTGATCTGTACATAAAAGTACATATTAGATAAAACATAAGTTATTCTTATTTTCATATATAACTGATCTTGTGCTTTTCACAAGGATAAAAAAATGGAATATAGCAAGAAAAAACAATTTTTTTACCGTTCTGTCTCAAAATAAAAATAAAGTCCACAATATTTTATAATTATTTAATGCAACGTCGAGAATTTAAGTTCTCATGAGTTTGAAAGATAAAAACTAAAGCACTGTCTGAAATAGTGGTCTTAATTAATAGTAAGAACACTATGTTTAATATCAGACCTGGCACACACATGCTCACAATTTTCTTTTTTACCATTACGATCATCATTGCCTTTTTTGTTCGGAAAATTCATGAGTTCAAAATAAGTCAAATTCGTGAACCTCAAACTGGACAATATTGCTTCACACCAGCTGCATGTTTCGTACCTCTAATATTATGGCTAAACTAATTTTTCTCTCTTTTTTTTTTCTTCTCTTTGAGATTATGTGTGAAGCAATAATAATTTTGAATAAGAGTTTCATGTAATTAAACCTTAGATGAAGCGTTAGAAGGAGTTCATAATACTTGGCCGGCATGAATTCGTGATCAATTGCATTGGTGGCAAACAGCTTCAATTGGTAGCGGACTCCAGAGTGCACATGTCAACTTTATGTATTTTAAGATATGTTAAGATACTAAAATTTGTGTCATTGTCACGAATATAATTTATAGCTTTTAATGGTGAGGCTTTTCTGTGGTATGATTCCACGAAGCTGTTTTTTTGAGACAATCTAGGCAAAACTTGACACAAATTTAAAAAAAAAAATCCTAGAAATACAAATGTAAAAAAATAAAAAACAGAAAGATACCGTAACAAAGACTTTGTGCCAAAAATGTGAAAAAATGTGCTTTTGCGTGTTTTAGATTATTTTCATTTTGAAGTGTTTCTAAAAAAGACTTTTTTTTGGTTTTTTTATCATAATCTGCATAATGACCAGAATCTTCTAGATTATCAAAAAAGTAACTTTTTTTTAAAAGGACAAAAAAGTAGTAAAATGTTAAAAACCCAAAAAGACATTTCTAATTGTACAAATTCCTAAACTTGTCGACAAAAAGGAGTTTCCACATAAAATGTACATAGTGGCGTGTACACGCAACAAATATATGGGGGAGGGTTGAAGTATTTTAGAAATTTTTAACTTTTTTATACTTTTTTTACAATCTTCTTCTATCTTATTAAAAAAATTATATTTTATCAGAACTCGTGATATGAAAGTTGATGCACAGCGATGGCACCTTCCCCACTGCACCAAACGAAGGCTTAGGCCCTGGAGGATGGGGGGGGATGGTGGAGAGCTTTGACTCTATGTTGCCTATTAGGATGAAATACTCTTTCTATTCTTTCAACTGTCTGCTAGTTAATAACAAAAAAAGGTCGGCTACTAACAAACCATGCCACTTTCTTAATGCAATGCGTTGCAAATAAGTTAAGAATATGTTAAAAACTTTGGGTAAAGATGCATTACAGATTTTTTTGTTATTTTCATTGGGTGCTTCAAATAAGGGACTTCAGATCTTTTGCTGAAATCCAAGAGACATAGACACGATATGGGAGAATGGGTCGCATTTGTTAAGATCTAGATTTCTATTTGACCCGATCTAAATAAAGATCTTAACTTTTATGATGGTCCCATCCATTTATATCTCTAGTTCCGTCAGTCAACACAAAAAATGGGATTTTCAATTATAGGCTTCTGACTTTTTCCATTTTTACTTTGCATGTCTTGACTTTTTTCATTTCTACTGCAAGGAATGCAAATTAAACAAAGATTTAAACTCTTCTTTTTTTTTTCTTGTTTAAAGCAATTGCACTATAAACAAACAAGCAGAAAACAGAGCCCGAGGCATGTGGGTGGGGACCATCCTAGTTGCGTTAAACTAACACTGTGATTAAGCCTGGGCATGGGGCCGGCTCGGTTTGATAACGAGTTGGGCCTGAGCCAGCCCGACATCCAAAAACCGGGCCCATGCCTGACCTAATTTGGAAAACCTAAGCCAAAACCCAACCCGATTAAATTTTAAAATATATATTTTTAATATAAATTAATATATAAATATAACTAATTATAATAAAATATTATGAATATATATATAAATTAATAAAAAATTTAAAAAATAAATTGTTGAGCCGGAATCGAACTTATCGAGCTCACCGAGCCCGCACAATAACTAATGGAGACGGTACCGAGTAACCAACGGCCGTCGAGCCTTACTTTCATATTTTTTTTGCTATTTTTTTTGTTAGTAAGAAATTTGCATAAAGTTATTGTCGGAGGTCGGAAACCCCTCAGACAGAAGTCACGAAAGTTTCGACGTCCACTCGCAATTCCGGCGTCGTCCAGTCCGTTACCTTGGAGGCTGCTGAAAACATGAGGTCCATTCCCGTCGGCATTATTTTGAGGCCGGAAATCCTTGCCCACAACCACGAGATGCATGCACAAGAGAGCACCTTGATTGCAGAAATGGGAGAAGAAGCACTAGCTACAGATCATAACCTAGCTGATCATACGGACATAGAGAGTGGGGAAATCGGAGAAGAAGCACCGCTGAAGGATCATAACCTAGCTGATCATGCAGATATAGAGAGTGGAAACATGCCAGACGATGCAGATTCCCAGCGGGAAAAGGGCCCAAGATCACAAACAGTGCGTGTTGTTCCACCTGGGTTGTGTCATGCAACTTCAAGTGCCCAGCCCGTCTGATTATGCTCCAACTTGACTGTCAACAACATCACTATATGTTGCTCTGGGGGTGGCAGCACTGATCCTATCCCTGTCCGTCCTTATTGTCTCCCGCGCCTTTCCTCGCCTGTCTCCAAATTCATGCTAGCTATGGCCTCTATCATCATGTTTGTCCAATCGTTTATCATCACGCCCTTTTATCTGTCCTCCAACTGATCGCAAGGTTCTCTCTCTCTCTGTCTCCCTCTCTTTCTCACACACACACCCAAGAATAAGTAGACAAAAAGAAGGATTTATTTCAGCAAAACTTCTTCTTTTTTTTCGTTAATGGTTATTTCTTAGAGAAAGGAAGGTGTTTATTTGTATAAACACAAGGATTCATTGTTTGATCTGTCGAAGGATCTGAAGACAACGATTGGAACACCACCCGAGACACCCTTCTTCGCCCATGTCTTTGTTTAGAATTAATGGACATCACTCCCTACCTCCATGGTGACAATCTTGCCTCCTGTTTCCGTAATTCATTATGTATCATCCAACCACCATATCCAGTTTCTTCTTCTTCTTCTTCCCCATCAATAACACGTCTAAGTCCATGACGGAGGCCTTCTGAAAATTTCAGTCAGTTCATTTCAATATTATTTTTAGTTCTATTGTTAGAGACATAAAAACATTTTTCAACCAGACAATATACTCTTGCCGCATCCTCTTAGAGATGAGCCTCATTTTTATCCATATTTCAAAGCAATTAACCATTTAACTGCTGCTGATTTTATGTCTTATTATGTTTGAAGATCAAGGTGTCCTTCCTATGTAATATTGAGCATGGCATTTATATGAACACAATATTATCTTGCTTGCAGAAGTTACCTAGCCAGATACTATAGGACTATCAACTTAATACATATCAAGGCCATCACTATCATACATCAAAATTCATTATGTTGGGTGCCCAATTTATTAGCACTGCAGAGAAACTATTTACCCATTCACATTTTTCAATGAAATCAGCAGTAGAATAAGTATTTGAATTACCAAAAAATTGATGAACTGGATAGAAAATGGAACTATAGTTTTCATTTTCAACATATAAGATTTAAAGAATACTAGCTAACATATAGTTTCCTGCGCAATTTTATTGTAAATCAATTCATGACAATTGGATGCTCATAATAGTTCATATAACCTTGCCACAACATGATTTCACAAAAAAAGGATCGACTCAACATGGAAATTAAATGATAATCTATTGAATGCATATGTAACAAGTTATACGTCTCAAAGTTTAGCACGTTTTTAAATTTGTGGGAATGCAAAATTTGCAAGTTTAGTGCATCAACAATTGCTTAGATTATATGTTTCGCTGGGTTTTCATTACCTTTGTTGAATTAACATGACACCTAACATTGCAAATCCTAACATCTTAATTACTTAATTACTGTTTTGTATGTTTCAACTAAATTTTGGGATGTTGAGCTGGGTAATTGAGCTTGAGATTCAAATCAAACTTTGAATCTAAGGTGGGTTTGGCGGGTGCTTGCAGGCTAGCTAGGTGTTAACTTCAGGGGTAGTGTAGTAGCAGGGACACTCCCATAAATATGGACACTAGTTCCTGTATTCCATGAATCTGCCTTCTTCATGAGGCAGATTCATGGGACACTACCATAGTGTTCCTCATACTATTAATCTCACAATACATTTTACAGTGTAGTGTAGTGAGTTTTGGAACATTGCATACTACTATGCCCAGAAATGTTCTGATTTTTTGTGAGTTGAATTATGTAATTGTTAAATCTCAATAGGAGATTAGGATATTGTATGGCCATTATGAGAAAAATATGGTTGGAGTTGTTTGAGTTTTTGTGATTTTGAATGTCAATTAATTATAGTAAGTTTCATTAGGTTTTATGGAATTGCTAACTGGTGAAACAACTTGTTCTTGCAGTTGAGTATTGCAAGATCTTCATTTCATGTGGTAGCTGCTAGCTAGCCATAAATGGGACTCTATCTTAAGTAGTGCCTTTTATGTAGGCCTGGGCGCCGGGCTGGTTGCCGGCGGGTACCCGGCCCAAAACAGGCCCAGGTCCGGGTAGTGATTTGCTATCGTTGGGCTTTCGCCCGTTGCGCCCAGCCCGGCCTGACATTAAAACGGCCGGGTCCTGGTTATAAGTTGGGGCCCAATAGTGCTTAGGTCAAAATAACTCAACCTAATTAACTTGGAAAACCCTAAGCTCTTTCCCTTTTCATTTGAAAGGAGAGAGCTGCGCTGTTGTGCTTGTGCGATGCGTTACCCACCGACCACCTTTGCCACCATTAGCCGTCGCTGTCTCTGCTGTCACCGTCACCACCGTTGGTGTTGCCGTCGCACTGCTGGTCTGCACCATCACCATCATCACACTGCTGGTTCGTCACAGTCAACACTAGTTTTTCCCTTTCTAGCGTTTTTTTGATGTTGTTTCTGTCATGAGTGTGATTACTTCCTAATGCTAATGTTGTGAAATGGTTATGTTCATTTACTGGATTTAAGTCTCTTGTTGCTTTCTTAGTGCATGATGCGAAATTGGTTGTTATTAAGATTGTCGATCTATTACTTTTGGGGCTTTAATGCTTACTTATGCGGCTTTACTCATTCTCAGTCTGTTTTCCCTTTTTATAATCCTGATAAGTTCTACTTGTTCTCCCCAAAGTTTCAGAATGACTAGCCTTGGTGCCCAGGCCTAATTAGAACTGTCAGCATGGGGAATGGAAAAAAATGTTGGAATCCTGAAACTGACCATTTTGATGCAATGTCTAGCTGTAGTAGATAAATCATAACAAATTCATTTTATCTTCTCTTGGTGAATAGACAAAGGCCTTATTCCCTTTTTTTTATGTTTTGTTTTGCAGTACCTGAGTTGCAAGGAGAGCCTGAAGAAATCTCCAAAGAAAAGGCTCGTTTAGCAACAAAGGAGGTCTGCATTTTCTGTCCTTTAAAGCTGCACGAGTTATTTTCCTTCTTTTAAGATGAACTAGATGTCGAAATCTATGTTGAGTTTTAGCTTTTGAGAGCTCAGTATTATAATTAAACTGACCATTTTGATGCAATAGCCAGCCGCAGTAGATAAATCATAACAAATTCATGTTATCTTCTCTTGGTGAATAGACAAAGGCCTTATTCCTTTTTTTTTTATGCTTTGTTTTGCAGTACCTGAGTTGCAAGGAGAGCCTGAAGAAATCTCCCAAGAAAAGGCTCGTTTAGCAACAAACGAGGTCTGCATTTTCTGTCCTGGCTTTTCAATGTAGTGCTATTGCTTATTGTTTTAAATAATTTACTTCACAATAGGTGATATGCATAATAGCCCTTTTACCCACTCAAAAGGTGGAAAGAAAGTAAGCTTCAGATTTTGTGGCTGATGTAGGTGGATTTACCAAAACATAGGTTGCACTTGCTTACACACGAACGTCCTCCCTTCTAGTATATTCACCACCTGTTATCTGAACTGCTGTGGGTATTCCTTAATCTTTGAAAGATATTCATCTTGTTTTATGCCTTTTCTTTAGTTCAGGAGTTGAATCATTTCATACGTTTAGGTTGTTTGAATTCCATTCAACTAGTAAATTATGTCTTCTAGCATTGGGAATGATGCATATTATCCGGCGACATTGACAGATATAGAGGAAAATGAATCTTTTTCATCTATTAAAAAGGAAGTGAGTACAGTATAAGGAAAACAAGTTTGCAAAATGCAACCTTTGTGGAGAACGATTAGGTGGACATAGTTCTAATGGTACGAGCCACTCATGGAAAACAACAAACTTTGTCAGTTGGAGTTAGTGATTCTGGTGCAACTTCTTTATGTCTACACAAATTTGATATGGACGCTATCGAAAAATATATGGCTAAGTGTACAATCATGCATGGACTTCCTTTTAGTTTTGTAGAATATATCACAACGATCTTTTAAAGGCTTGCAGTTTAAGATTTGGACCATTTTCTAGAAAAACATTTACAAAAGAGGTTCAGTTATTGTTCAAGACTGAAAAATGCGATATCAAAGAGTTTTAAATAACCATGTGCAGTGGGTTTCGTTGACATTTGACATGTGGTCCTCACAACAGACATTAGGATACTTATGTTTGACAGCCCAATATATTGATACAGATTGACAATTGCACTCTCATATACTTAATTTTATACATGTGCCTCCACACATAATGCAATTTGTATAAGTGACGTTTTGTCAGAGTGCATTACTGCTAAGTGGGAAATTCAAGCTAAGTTGTTTTCTATTACTACTCATAACTATTCAGCAAATGATAGTGGAATAAGTTTACTAAGAAGGATCTTAGAAAGAAAAACAATATTTCATTTCCATTGAGAGGGGAATACTTTCATCTTTGTTGTGGTGCACATATTATAAATCTCATGGTTCAAGATGGTATGAATGATATGGTTGATACAATTTCAAAAATTGTGACAGTGTTAAATATGTAAGGGGATCACCAAAACGACTACATGCTTTCAAGCGATGTATAGAGGCAATGGGTCTAGATGAGAAAAAAGTTTAAACTATGATGTTCCTACTCAATGGAATTCTACAGTTATAATGTTGAGAGATGCATTGTTTTTCAAAGATATCTTCTAATATTTGGCATAGTGTGATTCTAGTTATGCATGTTTGCCTTCTTAGGATGATGGTCTCATGCATCTGATTTATGTCAGTTCTTAAAGGTATTTTATGATGCAACAAATGTATTCTCTACCTCTAAGCAGGTAACATCTTATCTTGTTTTTGAAGAAGTTTTATCAATTTACCATCATTTGCATAGGCATCGTGAAACATCAAATGAACATATGAGGGCATTGATTTGCAAAATGCAATAAAAATTTCACAAATACTTCAAGAGCTACAATATTCTCTTTGCAATTGGCAGTTTTTTTGGATCCTATGTTCAAGTTGTCATACTTGAAGTATTGCTTGATAATTTGGATAAACTAGATGCAATGGTAAAATATGAAGTTGTAGAGAACAGCCTTCATGAATTGTATGTTGAATACAAAAACATGTATGATGATAGTGACAGAAGTAATATGTAAAGGGACAATGCATACACTAGTACAATGATTGCAATAGAAGAGTATAGAAGTATGGATAGAAGTGGGTTCAAAGCATATTTCAGCTCTGTCTCTCCTGTAGTAGCTCACACTGATCTGGACAAATATTTGATGAATCCAATGAAAGAAATTGCACATAATGCAGACTTCAACATATTATCTTGGTGGAAGACAAATGAATGTAAATATAAAATTGTAGCAAAGATGGCTCAAGATGTATTAATCATTCCTGTATCTATAGTTGCTTCTGAATATGTATTCAGTATAGCAAGAAGAATTCTTAATGATTATCGATGCTCAACTACTCCTGAAAATGTGGAATCATTAATCTGCACATAGAGTTGGATTCATGATGCACACAACTTGGGTGAAAGGTAAGATGTTCATAGTCTATTTTCTAATTTATTTTACATATTAACATAGTAGTGTGCTTAAATTAACATGTGTTACAGTTCTCATGATGCAGAGAACCATTCTGACGAGAAAGTTAATCCAATGCATGATTATCATGGTAATTTTTTTAATTAATGTTTATTATTCCATGCAAACAAGCACCTATTAATTTTTATTAACATTTCTTTTTCATGTTAAATTGTAGATGGACATTTCAAGGTTGCTGATGGACTTTGAAGACATTTAGTTTGAACATGCCACATTCAAGTTAATTTTATTTCTAAATGATGCTTTTATTAATTCAAATGATGGTGGTGGTGGTTGTATTAGTGTGAACATGCCACATTCAAGTTAATTTTATTTCCAAATGACGCTTTTGTTAATTCAAATGATGGTGGTGGTGGTGGTATTAGTGTGAACATGCCACATTCAAGTTAATTTTATTTCTAATGATGCTTTTGTTAATTCAAATGATGGTGGTGGTGGTGGTTGTATTAGTGTGAACATGCCACATTCAATTGTTGGCTGTCTTGTTAACGACAGAAGGCTGTCTTGTGTGATAGTGAGACAGGCTCTTGAAGTAATAGTTTCAATTGTTGGCAATTTTTTGTTTGGTTTTTGTTTCTTCCTCAATTTTTGGTTGTTTTGTTATTTTTCCCTTCGTTGTTGCTTGTTGCTGCTCCCTTTCTTTGCCTGAAGAAGTTACAGTCTGGTATGGTTCCATCTTTCTGAGAGTGAAATGGGTGAAAATAGCTTTGAACACTACCTTTTTTTGGTAGACGTGGGTTCATTTAACAGGCTGAATGTATATCTTTTCCAACGGGCCATGTCGTTTCACTTTTAGAGCAAACGTTACAAGTTTTTGATTTATATCTTTTTCCTTTCATCAGCATTTGCAACATCTACTTTCGTATAATTCTTGAGCAGAAATACCTATGTAGCACGACAAAGTTAAAAACCGAATGGGCCCCGCCCGATCCACTCCGCCCCGGCCCGTTACTAATCGGGCCGGCTAGCGGGCCGACCGTATCCAACCCGATTCCCTGGCCTACTTTTATGCTGCGCCCCACTTTTGGAGTTGATTCTTGAAGTTTCTTTTTTTTTTTCCTTTAAATATTAACTTATAGTAAAGCACCAGAGCCATAAAACCCCTAAGGCTACAACTTCCAAGGTCCTCAACTTGGTGCCACATCAATTTGGTGCACCATCAACTTGGTGCCATAAAAAACATCCCATATGACCTAGAAACATAGTGCTTATATATCATGCTACAAGATTAGTTTTTTTTTTCCTTTTTTACTGTTGATCATGTTGCACCATTGTATAAAGCTTGAGTGGTTGATTTCAGTACTACTTAATTTATCTGCCAATATACATTTTTTCATGCATGTGTTAACGTTTTGCTAATGATAGAATGATGCTGCGAGTTAATATCGTCATGCATGGGGGTTCACCTTAAGATCTGTTCGATGAATATGTGTGTATGGCCAACCCTGTTGATTCTCTCTTCGTCTAGAAAAAAGAAAGGATTTTGAATATCATTGTAGTTTTGTTATCCAGCATTTCTAGCTTATTTTGAACCTGAACCTCCGGTGACAATGCATAGGCCATCTAGCTCAGAGCTTTTATGTGGTCATTGTCACCCCAATGATGAGCCATTGAAATTAATAGCTGAGTTACATGTTGGTTAGTTAATAAGCCACTTAACCCTTGGTTACATGCCATCATTTAACAATCATAAAAAACAGAATAAATTATAATAGGGTTGCTATAACACTCGACGTGAAGCCGATCTGGTTATATGAGCTGGCTGGTGCTCAATTTTTTTTTGTGCCGGCATGCTTAATGACCAAATGGCCCTGCATAGCATAACAAGAGAACCTTTTGTCAGGACAAAAAAGGAAACTAAAAAAGTTAAAAGATTAAAATGGAAATTTCTTTTTAAATAATTTCCAAAATACCCAGCTCCTACCCAGCTTTGTTTTTGGCATATATATCTTGTGTGCACCCAGTGGCGCCTGCAACTCACTCTCGACGTGAAGGGAAAAGATGGAACGTAAGAGACAGTGAGGCGAGTAATTAAGAGGGGGGGCGCGCAGAGATAGAGAGAGGCGGATGAAATGAAAGAAAGAAAGATATAATTATGAAGGAGGAGGAAAGGAAGAGGGAGGCTAATGGCCACACCCAGGTAGGTTTCCTATCTCTTAGGCCTGAGATTTCTTTCCAATTCAAGTTTTGGGTTAATTAAAAAAAAAAAAAAAGAGAAGGGAGAGCTCAATGTGGGGTTTAGTTGTACATATGATTATGAGTTTTGCAATTTGAATTACGATGTTACGTGCTAACTTGGCTAGAGTTAATAAAGAAAGAATGTGAACCTCACTCTAGACACCATTATGGCTCATATTAAGTTTGGGTATGGAGCGTTAGGGTTTAGGTAATTCTAATGTAAACTAGGACTAATCCATGGTCAATTAAAGCTAATAAAATCATAAACATGAGGCTAGACCACTTGAAATCCTAAGATTTTTTAAATTAAACTAATAAAATCATAAAAATTTTGCAAGTTGGAAGAATTGGGAAGGATCTATGGCCCATAGTCTATACCCTTGAAAACCTCATGCTAGTGAATATTTATCCGATCCTCAAACAGGTTTTATACAAGACCTCATGCTAGTGAATATCTATACGCAGTATTGATATATACTGTGTATATTGCTGTTATGCTACCATTAGCATGCGTAGCCTACACCATACCAAGATGTTAGCTACAATGTATCGATCTCTTATTTTAGCTAGATCCTGTAACCCAAGTTGCAAGATGTAGGATCTAGAAGGCTCTAGAGTAGTTAATGTATAGGGCATTGTCGTCCTAGTGCCTAATGAAATATAGAGCAATGCCTGTTTATGATGGTTTAGTGACATCTCGCACTTTGTTCATGTCTGTTCTCATATTTTCAATCTGCAAATAAGCATGTATTAGTTTCATGGTCAGTATTGTTTGTTGCTCGTTAAATGATAATACTCCCCATGTATGACATTTGTTTGTTAGATGATTTCATATTACTATCAAGCATTTAATAGTGAATCTGGTCATGCTTCGACAATTAAGAATAACATTATATTTTGGATTGAGAAATATATAATTAGAAGAATTGATGCATATATGGACTGTGTTCAAGATGGCTCAATTACCATGCCATGCCTTTGTTACTTGTGAACCTAACAGACTTAATGCTTGTTGTATTGATGAACACCTATGTTTTTAAAAGACTATCACCTATGCATTTATGATGGAAATGAGCGACTACTTGTAATTATACAAAATAATGGTCCAATCTCGTGTATGTGTGATGACCTGTAATTGTTTGTGAGATGACCTTACTGGAATTTGATAGGGCAAGACCCGATGGCCTCAGATGCGAGTGATGTCTTAGAGATTAAGCCAGATGAGGTCGAGGATAATGTGGTGTTTGGCACTGTAGATGCCTTATTATCCTGCCCTTAAATCTAAACTTGTGGAGAAATCGACCACCATTGTGGAAATAAACCATTGTGGCATATGATTGGTGGAGCAGATCAGCAGAAATAATGTTAAAACTATTTTAAAACCACGGATAATTGAAGAAATTTAATAGCTTGACCTTAAAGTACTTGATTATGAAAGTACTTCAGGACTTTAAGAAATTCCATGATGATGACCAATAATATATGGAATTTTAATTAGTTATTAGGATGAATACTCTTTATGGCAAATAAGGACTAACATAAAGGATGCATTGACACTTGTTTTGCAAGTTAATTTGCATGAAATGAAAGTTGGTTTCAACACTCTCATTCAATTATCTTTTGTGCGTGCCTGTTAGTGCATGTGTGTTTTTGTGTGTGTTTCTCTCTCTCTCTCTCTCTCTCTCTTTTCTTCTATATATATATATATATATATATATATATATATATATGTTTATATATGAGATTGACTCAACAATTATGCATGCAAAAAAGAAAGACCGGAGATGAGCTATTTTAGAAACTTTGTTATAAAGGTATGTACATTTTAGTACTTTAATACTTTTACAATTCCATCTTTATTGTTTTAAAAGTTTTTTTTTTTTTTTAACTTTAACAAGAACATTTTGATCATTGCACGCATGGGGGTGTCCACGTAACCAGCTTCATATGGCTAAACCGTGTATTTCTTGTGTGCTTCGTTCTCACTTCCTCTCTATCTCATGAGGTAGTTTCCATATTATACCATTATAGCTACTACCCTACACTTGGGAGGCTTTGGTGGTGTGTGGGAAAACAACCTCAAAGATTCCTCCAAAATTCGTACTTTGGTGTGCAAGGAAGAGAAAAAAGAGAGAAGGTGGTTACAGAGAAGGGGGAGGGGGGAGAGAGAGAGAGCTTCCCTGCTCTATCCAAGGAAGCCTTTCTTTTTTCTTCTTCTTTAATAGCCCTCTTCTCCTTCCTCCTTGCTGAAGGCTATTGAGTGCAGAGGATTGGTTCCTATTTAGGGAGGTCCGTTCTTTCCGCATTATGTTTATAGCTCCAGTCTTGGACAAACACTAGTTTTAGACAGGGTTACAGCACCCAAGTGGCTGTTGTTAGTCCACATGTTTCAAACTTGCAGCAACCTTTGGAGAAAATATTCTTTTTTTCATGATTTGTGCTATGACATGTTAGCCCGTGAGAATTATTATTTTATTTGCTTATACATCGTGCTATAAGATTAGTTTTCTTTTACTATTGGTCATGTTATACCATTGCTAGGATTGTGTTATCGTTTTCCTCATGATAGAATGATGCTACAAGCTGTATAATGTCGTCTTGGATGGCGTTTGCCTTAATATCTGCATCGAGGATGGGCATTTGTTCCATAGTTTGATATGCTTGCTCGACTTGTTGTGATGAGAACATCAAAAGAATAATGTCAGCTTGGCTGTTGATTGATCCAAAGGCATGCATGGAGTAGATTTAACAAAGATGTGCTAGGGAAATAGACGAACATTCATTTTTGGTTATATCGTATGGGACAAAAAAACATTTTTCAACCAAACAATTATATACTCTTGTTTTCTCTTCTTCCAGATAAGCGTCTGACACTGTTTTTTACAAAGCACATTAACATATATAATATGCTGCGAAAATGTTGACATTAATATTATCTGCACCATGGGATTGTTTAGGTTCGTTATGTGATTCCATTGGGAGCGGTGCACTTGATGATGAGAGCGACCCATTCCAAGTGTCACAAGTTGGGTAAATAATTACTTCACTTGACTTTTGTGTATTACGTATGAAAATCAAAGTATCCTTCCTATTTATTAGCAAGCATGGATTTATATGTAAATAACATCGTTGCTCGCAGAAGTTATCTAGCTATATATTATAGGACTATCAGCTCCATATATATCAAGGCCATTATAATCATACATCAGAATTCAATATGTAATTGGGTATTTAATATATTAGCACTACAGAGAAACTATTTAGCCATTCACATTCTTGGTTTGGCATCAAGACTAGAAAAAGTATTTGATTTATAAAACTTGATCACCTAAGTAGAAAAATTAACTATAATTTTCATTTTAACCTAGATTTAAATAAAACAAGCTAATGTATTGTTTCCTGCACAATTTTATTGTAAATCACACTCCCGATTCATGACAACATGATGCTCATAATAGTAGTTCATCATGCAATCTTCTTAGTACTTAATATGCAAATAGAAGGAGAACTTGATTCACAACAAAAGTATCGACTTCACATGGAAATGATAACTTATTGAATGCATATATAACAAGTTATACGTCTCAAACTTTAGTACGTTTTTTAAATTTGTGGGAATGTAGTGTTTGCAAGTTTGCTATATGTGGTCTGCAGAAGTATAGAAAACTAAAATTGAATTTTCACTAATTCATGCATTTAAAAGATAAAAAAATAGTTAGAAGGATAATACTTTTGCATATATACACACACACACACACACATATATATATATATATAATATATATATATATATACATATATATACATATATATATACATGTGTTGCCTTGAGGTGGAAGACTTAATATGTAGCTTTAAATACTTTTGAAATGATTCGTTTATTCATATCTACATAGAATAACTAATATTGTTTGGAAAATTGTACATTTACTTACTATAATTAACAGTACTTTTTCATTCAGTGGCCGTTTCATGACCATGTACTGAGGATTTTGTATTTCTGACCCCTTTTAATGGAAAATTTTTCAGGTGGGATGACCCATAGCAGCAGGATTGTTGGCCGTTGGACTGAACCATATAAACCTTGTGTGCTTCGTCCTCTCCCTCTCTCTCCATCTCTCGTGCATTCCTTTCAACATGATATCTTTTTTACTTTGTTATTTATGGACATATCAAAAGCATAAAATAGTTTTAATGGTATTGAATAGGCTACAATCCATATTAGAAAAACAGCTTAGTTTTGGTTACTTCCAACTTGCGGTGGATGTAGACCAGCTATGGTGACTCGACAGGGATGACATACTCTCAGTCCAGAGAGCACCCAACTTCACAATCCTTACCGCATTCTCTCAGCAATCAACTAGAAGAGTTGCTTCCCTCTCCTACCATGGATACTTTTCCATTTTTTGTCGAGTGCCATACCCCACCGCTATCTTCTTTTGTTACCTGTTACTCATCAAATTTTAAGTTTTCAATCAAATTGAAAATGGCAAACGAGTGATACCGTACTTGGCTAATAAGCTTGGGTCCTGCCCATCATGGCCAGACTCAGACATGAAGTCCATCATTCTTCCACTCACACGTGATAAGCAAGGAGGCATGAATATTTCTAGGGTGGTTTAGGTATGCATTATTATTCAACATACTGGCTATAGGATCTTGCGACACATGAGTAAAGTAAAACTGACCAACAATGTGTGGTTAGAGTAACACGGTGGCGTCACCTACAAAAAAAAATTATCATGCGGTCGTATGCTTCATGGATAGCTTGTTGTGCCCTAGATAAAAAATTAATCTACATGAGCCTCAACACATTCACTCCCTCATCACTTGATGATGTTAAATGTGTTAGACTAAGTTCTCACACTATGCTTTATATTTTCTATTGAATCAAGTCTCTCTTTCGGTGATTCAACTTTGCTGGCAGCAATGATCTTCATCCTTTACATATATTCAACAAATGTTGAACTAGCTGTCTTTTCTTTGAAAAAATACGTCACATTCAGTTGAATCCCTCATATCTTTAGGCAGCATACTAAAGTATCAATGCTAATTTGTTATCCATGAACAAAGTTAAGAGTCCATAAGAGCAATCAAAGTAAACACATCATTTGACATCAAATCATCCTATATTTGTTGGAACTTACACAATGAGGAAGCATGGATTATTCTTCATCTTTCATTTAGGTTGACTTGTTTATTAATGCAACATACATGTTGCACACATTACAATAGATCAATTTACGTTCAATGAGTGTATGCATTTACTGAAACAAATTTTCATTGCCATATAAAACATTAAGTGTCCAACTCTTCCTAGGGAATTGACTCGAGTTCTCAAAAGATCTCCCTCTTAGTCCCATAAAGATGAATTGGGCCCTCGAATCTGGTTACCAAGTCTACATTATTTTGGAGATCACGCCAGTCTTTAAGTTCCATAGAATAAGGCCTCTTTATGATCAATGAAGGTGATAAAAAAACTTTTACATAATGTCATCATTTCATACCTGACTTTTAATATCCACAAAAGCCTATATCTCATTTTAAAAGATTTCTAGGTTTTGTCCATTTCATCTTAACTCACTTGACACTCGGTGCCTAAGGCGCTCTTTGCTCACTGCCTACTTACATATATATGAGTGACATACATGAATTTAGTCATGAGAATTTTTTTTTTCATCCAAAGAAAAATTTATATTCTATTGAGTCCCATCAACATTAAATGTTTCTTAAATACATCAACAATAATTGGCTTACAAATAGGATCTGGTACCATTTCATAAGTAGAAATGTAGTTCAATGAAACTTTTTTCCTTCTATACTACATCCCGCAAGTATTTACCTCTAATATCTATATGTTTAGTTTTAAAATGAAATTTGAGATTCTTGGCAAAAGCAATTGCAGCCAGATTATCACAGTAAACATCAATCGGAGCTCATACTTTCACGACAATGTCAAGATGTTTGAAAAATCTCATCAACCAAACACCCTCTTGTAATGTCATGGACCTAGTTACAGTTCAGCTTTCATGGTAGATAAGGCTACACATGTTTGTTTTTGCTACACCTTGACATCACACTATGATTGAGCAAAAATTCATATTTAGACATAGGCTTACATTCATTAGGGTTAACAACCCAATCTACATTTGTGTAAACCCTAAGCCACAACTCACCGCCATGATAGCATAGTGCCAAATTTTCAATGTCTTTTAAGTGCCACGTGATCCTTTTAACAACTTTTCAATAAACCTATACAAGATTTGATTGATATTTACTCATGAGAGTATCAACTGGTTTACATATTCGCATATTGAATCACTTCAAGAACTTGTTAACATAAGACTATTGTGAGAGACTAAGAAGTTTTTTTGAACAATCTCTTTTAATTTCTATGCCCAATATAAATGCTACTTTGCCCATGTCCTTCATTTCAAAATGATCAAACAACCAATTCTTCATAGACTCGATCAACTAAATACCATTATTAGCCAACAAAATGTCATCGACATATAGGGAGATAATGACAAAAATTCTCCTTTTGTCATTTTGTATATACACAGAAGTCTTCATCAATCATGCCAAAGCCATTAAACACTACGGTTTCATGAATTTTACATACCAATGTTCGGGGAACTGTTTAAGTTCATAAATAGATCTTTTGAGCTTACAAACTTTACGCTCAAAACATTTGGCAACAAACACTCCAGGTTGTTTCATGTAGATTTGATCATCTCGTTCTTCATTTAAGAATGATTTTTACATGCATTTGATGTAGTTTTAAGTTCATACATGAAACAATAGCTAGTGTAAGGCAAACACAAGTCATCTTGACAACTGAAGAGAACGTCTCATCATAGTCAATGTCTTCTTTCTATGTGTATCCTTTTGCGACAAGAGGAGGTTTGAATCGTTCAATGGATCCACTTGCATTTGTTTTGACATTGAGAGCCCATTTGTTCCCAATGGTCTTCTTATAGGAGGAAGATGAATAAGTTTATAAACATTGTTATTGCTCATGGATCTCATCTCCTCTTTCGTTGATTTCTTCCATTCTTCTTTTTCTATGCAAGAGAGAGCCTTACACACCTATTTCAAAACATCAATGTCATTAGGTATGCTTTTGCTCGCATACTAATGAAGCACCACATCTAAACTTTGACCATCATATGGTCCAGTCTCAATATTATGATCTGATTGAGACCATACATCTTGTATCATTGTATCACTATTTCTTGATCATTTGTCTTTGTATATTATGGTTCTTCTAACTTGTATAGTTGGATATCTCTATTTATATCTCCTTTCAGAAGATAATAATTTTCATTGAATATAGCATCCTGGAATCTATCTTGGTCATGCTCCTATCTGCATTTTCTAATAAGAAGATGTAATGTTTAAAGTGTTTACAATATCGAATGAAGATACATTTCTTTTTCTTTGGTATTAGTTTACTATAGTAGAGAGAATGATTGTTAACATATGTTGTAGACTCTTAAGGTATCAACTGATTAAGGTCAGGCCGCCTATCTGTCCATAGTTCATACAAAGTTGACGTGGTGTGTGAGGGGTGGTCAATTGTCTATGTATGTTTTTTTTTTAATTACACATTTCTTTCAATTGTTCAAACAAATATTCTTTACCTGATCTATTTGAAGGACTTTAATTTTTTGATCAAGCTGGTTCTCTACCAAGTTCATGACGCATTTGAAGGAATCAAATGCCTCAGACTTATGACAGATCAAATACACAATAGTATCGAGTGCAAACATCAATAAAAATGATGAAGTATGATGCATCACATCTTGATGCAATACTGTTATCACCCCAAATTTTTCAAAAAAAGACAAATATTATATTATTTGGATTTAAATTTTAGACGCAAAACAAAGTTAATTTCTAAACCCAAGTCTAGATCCAAATCAAGCATTTCAAACTCAAAATCCAAAACCAAGTTCAAAACGACAAAGTTTTGTGCTATGAGTGCCGCGCGCACAGGCACAAACCCTTGTCTTGTTTTATCTTTCGCTCTCATGTTGAGACATATTTTTGAAGCTTAACCCACTTACGAGAACTTGTCAGCAGCCAACTGAATCGAATCCGGATTCAAAACGAACCCAGAGTAGCTCAAAATGGAGACAGCCGCCCATTTTTAACAAAACCTTTTTTTACACATTTTAAATAAAAATATATATTTATATGTGATGCTTATTACACAAACAACATTTATCTATTTATGCATTTTTTTATTTGATTTGATTTGATTTTGTTTTATTTCATTTTCTTTCCTAAAAGGGAGAAGCAGCGCCAACGCGCACGAGCGCACCGCACGGCTGAGCAAACGTGCGCCATGCAGAGCACGCCATCACACGTGAGCACTCGCATGAGCGAGCACCACGTGCGAGTGCTCTTCGCGAGACGCGCTCGGCAGTGCAATGCACGCGACAGTGCATTGTGTGTTGTGCTCACGCAGCACGCCTTCGTATGATGCATGCTCCTGCGCACAACGCACTGCGTGCTCATGCAGCGTGCCAAGCGCTCTCCTGGCACGCTGAGCCCTCCTTTTTTATGGAAAAAACGCCCCCTTGGGTGGTAGTTTTGGCACTTTTGGGTGGGTAATAGCCCGGCCCACACCCCAAATGGGTGTTTGCAGGGCTAATGGGCAATCCCATTTAGTCATAGCCTATTTTGAAAAAATTAAATTGTTAAAAAATACTTGAAATTCGCATAAAATATTGTTAAATTCAAAAA